>NW_007730034.1:37304-38614 GCF_000696425.1 Galeopterus variegatus
TGCCGTGCCCATGCGCGGCCACTGGCCGCCGCAGCCGGTCTCAGAGCGCCCCCTGCCGCTCACACGGAGCCCCGCGTCCCGCACAGCCCCGCGGTGGGGAGAGGGGACCGGCGACCCGCGCACGCTGTGCTCTGTCTGCCCGGTAGGAAGGGCTTGGAAAACAGCAAAATTAAGCTGATAGGTTTGCTTCCTGTAGGAGTGTCTCCTAATTCAAGTGGAATGTAGCTCACCAGCGGGCTTAAATAAACCCATAATCTTAAATATTCACTTAATTATGAAAATGGCACTGTTTACTCCACTGGCAATATCTTGTGTCGAAATCCAAACAGTATTCCTCCTCTTATGGGAGTGAGACAGAAAGCCTTGCCAATCAAACAGGAAAGAGAAGCCGGCATCAGACAGCAGGCCTCTGTTTTCAGGGATAAAAACCCATATTCATTCACACAGGACCACTGCAACTTTAGAAACAATGTCAAAAGGAAAAGAAATCAGAATTGCTAAAGAAAGTTCTCTGGATGTTTGTTTCATCTCTTTTCTCTTTCACTTTCTTCTCTTAAAGAAAAAAAAATAAAAGCTGGTGTAATTTCTGGTTTGCTTAAAGGCTAATGTATATTTACAGAAGCATCCAAGCCGTGGATTGCTTTTCATTTGGTAACCCCTCGATATACAATAGGCCTACTGTGTTTCAGAGGATTTGGCCACCCATCGCGACCCACACTATTCAGTCTGTCATCCTTTAATCTAAACACAGGCTTTCTCAGAAACACCCAGAAGCCCAACAATTGTTTACATTTTTTGATACTACCTTCTGGTTACTTCACCTAAGGAGGACAATGCTGCTGAGACATAATCTAAATATGACCCCCAAAGGGTTTTTAAGTAAGTTCGCATCCACTCGCCATAAGCACAAAAGAACGGACTTCTTTCTCCCTTGCCAAGTATCCATTTTTATGTCAGACAGACATCACTTATCAATAATAATGGAGCAGCACACCGTGAGAATAGTCTTCCCATGGCAGTGAAATCAGATGAGGTTTTGGTTTGACTACGTAACTCTTTTTCAGAGCAGTTCAGTTTCTGCTAAGACTGTAATGAATAAAAAATATCTAGAGAACTTTAAAAGAATGACAATTTCAGAAGGAAGAAAGAAAAAAGAAAGCTGACTCCTAAGTGTCGATGCCAGAAAATCAGTTTCCAGCTACATTTTAATTCCTTCCCTTTGCCTCATAGAAAACTGCATAGCACCAAGAAGGTTTCCCAGAGAATCCCTTCTTCCCGCTGTTGGATCAGGTCATTCATGGAATCCACCA
>NW_007730034.1:39584-41118 GCF_000696425.1 Galeopterus variegatus
AAGGTTTCCCAGAGAATCCCTTCTTCCCGCTGTTGGATCAGGTCATTCATGGAATCCACCAACTAGTTGTCATAAAACTTTGTTCTACCATAGAGCAATATGGGATTTCACATAGAACCTTCTCGTTCAACTGCACTTAAGAAATCCCCTCGATCTAAAACAGTGCAAGAAGAAAAATCATTTATTCTGCCTGAAATGTGTTTTCACATTTCACCTGTAACATAGAACCATTGCCACCACCACTAGATCCATAATTTTATTGGGGCTGACAAAAAGAGACAGTGACGATATTCGTGTTCCTCAAGATCCCTTCTTATTTTATCGAGTAGATAAAGTTTTTAGGCATTAGCAAATTGCTCCCAAATATCTAGAGTATCCAAAATATCTAAGCACCTCAGATGGGCGAAAGCCGAGGGAGAAAACTCATGCCATTATTTTTAACTCATTGCTGTTTCCAAATGTCTTACACTAACAGCATCTAAGCTGAATTCTTAGAAATGCTCAGCACTGGTTATCAGAATTAGTAGAATCTGACATCATGATTAACTAGCCCAGTGGTTACCATTGTTTCTATTATCACAGCCACAATTAACTACAAAATTAAACTTGTGATCAAAATACCTCGTTTTCATCCAAATGATGTCAGAAAATAATTGACCCATTTATTCACTGAATTTTTTTAATTAGATGGTCAGGTGCTCTCTAGAAATTATTCTTCTCTCCCTAAACTCCTTACCCAAAACTTTCCCCCAACCACCCACCCTTTCAACCACCTTGAAAGACAAGCAAAAATTAGCATTCCAAATGTGGCATGATAATCCACAGTTCTGCGTCTCAGCACGTGCTGCTGTTCACTCCACCTATTGAACTCCTATTCATCCTTCAAAACTCAGAGTTCATACCATGACCTCCACCGTGCAGCCTCTCCTGACTTCACCCCTAAACACAGACCATCCCATCTCCTCAATGTTACTTCTGCCTCCAGCATATCAATGATCCTTCAAGTGAGACCCGTGAACACACTGCATCAGAAGTACCCAATGCACTTCTTAAAACTGCAGAAACCCAAGCTCCGCCCAAGCGCACTAACCAGAGATGCTGAGGTGGAGGCCGGGAGTCTGCATAGAAGAAACTTCTCCCCTCACTTCTGGGTGATTCTGATGCAAATACAAACATTTGTTTTATTGCCCACAGAATTCTGAATCATAATAGTAGTAGCTAATATTTATTAGGCTCCTATTTTATGCCAGGCACCGTTCTAAGCACTTCATATATGTATTAACTCATTTAATTATCACAATAACTTCATGAGAAGATATGATTTTATCCTTATTTAGGTGTTGATTATCCTCTGAGATAGAACTTGCCCAAGAGCACACAGCTAGTAAATAGCAGAGAAAGGATTCATTTCCAGGCAGTACTGTGCCAGGGCTTAATACTAAATCTTTTGGTTTTATAGTCCCTAAAATAATTATTTGTCTTCTGTCTCCTCTACGAGGCTATGATTTCATTAAGGGCAGGAATTTTATCTTTT
>NW_007730034.1:41405-55687 GCF_000696425.1 Galeopterus variegatus
TTCTGGGTGATTCTGATGCAAATACAAACATTTGTTTTATTGCCCACAGAATTCTGAATCATAATAGTAGTAGCTAATATTTATTAGGCTCCTATTTTATGCCAGGCACCGTTCTAAGCACTTCATATATGTATTAACTCATTTAATTATCACAATAACTTCATGAGAAGATATGATTTTATCCTTATTTAGGTGTTGATTATCCTCTGAGATAGAACTTGCCCAAGAGCACACAGCTAGTAAATAGCAGAGAAAGGATTCATTTCCAGGCAGTACTGTGCCAGGGCTTAATACTAAATCTTTTGGTTTTATAGTCCCTAAAATAATTATTTGTCTTCTGTCTCCTCTACGAGGCTATGATTTCATTAAGGGCAGGAATTTTATCTTTTCACCTTAGTTATACTGCAGCACTTATCATAATGCATAAAATGCTCAATAAATATCTATTGAATTGTTTAAAATGTAGAATAATCCAAGATACCATGGTTTGGTCTATGGATGATAGCAGTGAGGTAAAAAATTGTGATAGACCACAGAAACAAATAAGTAAATAAATGTGGCAGTGCTTTGGTGAAATACCAATGAGATTGTGTCTGATATTCATTTAAAATGCTGGTAATATAATAAATACAAATGAATTAATTCATACCAGAACCTACAGCCTACACAGCCTCACACTGCAGTGCAAGAAGCCCCCAGGGAACGAGCAGTGATGTCCAAACCATATTCTCACACCCTGGATCTAGGTGTAACTTCAAAAAACAAACAACACGTGAGACTACACAGCTGCTTCATTTTGGCGATGGCATGTTACTGCTCCTCTTTCTTATCAAACACCTGGAAACTGCAGCCAAACAGCTCGGTTAAGTAAACTTTTCAGAATCTGTGCAGAAAGACCCAGCTGCACAGGGGTGGTGGCTCGTTTCAAGTTTGGCTCCACTCCCTAAAAGGCACAGGCATCATCCTCTCACCAAGGTGGGGTATGGTCAGGTGGGCCCAAGTGATTTAGAAATGTCACCAGCCACTTCCTAACAAGAAAAAGAGACCTAGACCCTGAATCATGAACAAGTGCATGTTATTTATAGAACTGATGTCAGAATTCATATGCCATGTCTACACTTGGCCTAAAAATCCAAATAAAAACTGAAAAAGCAATAAACCACTCAGCCAGATATTTGACATTTTATATACATACATAAATATTATATATGTATGTATCCATATGCATGGATAACAAAGTAGATTTTTTTAATCCAGATGTTTTAATGCTGTTTCTGTATGCATATATTCAAATGGCCATTGTCCCCAAATTTCTAATCTCTTGCTTAATCTCTTGCACCTTCCAAGTTTTTGACTATTGACTGAGATCACAGGTACCTATTTTTGGATGCACACCCCCCCCTAAACAATGCTGATCCTCATGGGATTTTTAGATAAGTTTAAGTGGGTCTCACCTTTTAGGCAATCTGGAAGCTTCATCAAAAGCACCTTCCTCCACCCTAGAAACTAGCTCCCTCTTGCTTCCAGACTTGCTGAGGAAACATTTTTCTCTTTTTTTTAAAGAAAATGTATACACGATATTCTGCAAGAGCACGTGTCATCTAAACTGTTCAAGTGTAAGGGACAGTTTGCTGTTGTGACTTAGAAGTTCAGAATAAACACTCAGAGCACATATAATACTCAAAGACAAGCCATTCCCAGAAGTGTGTCCATCATCACATTGCATGGGGCTGCTCTGTTGCAGAGTTTGCTGTGTGTGCTCACAGCTCCAGGATGGCCCAGCACATGGTCTCGTGGGGCTAAGGCCAAATTATCAGATGGGAGACAAGGCGGGCCTGCTTGTGCGGAGAGCAGAGTTGTCAGCGTCCCTGTTACTGCTAGTGGTGGGACGTTCGTCTCCCTTTCAGTTCCCCGAGGAAGCATGAAAATGGTGATGAAGGATGTAGCCATTGTCAGCTCCTACAGGACCTACAGGAAAGAGTAGAGATCTCACCACTGAACCCAGGATTTTATATGATTTCTGTCTCCTTTTGTCAGTTGCTGACATGTGCTCCTGCCAAGGAATGCAACAGCTTCATAAACAGTGACATGAGGACTTTCCAGTCTAAGTGAGAAGTGGTTTGGTTTGGACTTGCTAAGGGGAAGAGTTCTGTGTTCGGTCTGATTGGTTCGCTCGACCCTCCTAAGGAAGTCTTATCCCCTAACTTTCAGAACCACAAAACACAAAACCATTCATCTCTCACTTTAGAATTTCGCCTGGGCCGCTCAGCCCCCCTGGCTGAGGCGTGCGTCTCTCCATTCAAGGAAGCAAGTTTCTCAGAGCCAAGCACATTTCTATAAATGCTTCATGTGGGAAGGAACAAAACCAATAAGTCAGAAAGCTGACTCAGAAATGATTAGAAGTGTTTCCTTTCTTCCCCCAGTAGATTGCTGCTCCATGGTGATTTTCCAGTGTGATCACTATGTAAGGCTTGGCTGACTGTCAGTAAAGGACAGAGTATTTGGCTACCGCTATTATGACCTTTACATTTGTGGCAATTGCTTTTAATGAATGCAAATGTGCCAGTAAAAAGAACTAAAGTACACAATTTATGCTCTACAGCAATAAGCTCTGATGGGCAAACACTCCAGATGTTTGGGAACCTATGGCCTGGCCTCATTTATCTTTCTCAACAATGGAAGCCACTGTAAGGGCCATAGCACTGGAAGCCTGGGATCAACCACGTACTATAGTCTGGACAACAGCCAATGGAACCAGGGACTGCTGGGCCCTCGATGTTGTGCCAATCCATCAGCAAACACTTATTGATCACTTTTTCTTGGTCCAAATGGCACCAAGTTTTTCACTGGAAAGGGCCATTACTAATAAGTTTTGCATTGATAAAATAGTGCTTCATGCAAAACGCACTCAAATGCCTTATGATTTTTCAGTCTTGACAACAGCCTCGTCAGGTGGCCATTTCTCTTGCCTTTGCTACACAGATGAGAAAACTTCACCCCAGAGATGTTCAATGCTGTGCCCAAAATCATAAAGCTGGTAAGTTCAGAGCCACACGTGGGGCTGGTCTCTTTCCACTACTCCTCAGCTGTGAACACGAACAAGAGATTCAGTCCTGGTGCTCTCCTTGGAAGAGTCCCATGTCCCCAGGAATGCTACAAAGTTCTATGGGAATCACACAGCCAGGGGGTTGCAGAAGGGACGAGTCCTGCAGATTCCTGCTACCCAAAGGCACCTGGGCCTCCTCACTGCAGCTCCTTCTGAATCTGCCACCAGCTAGATCATTCTTTGTTCTTACATGTCTAGTGCATGTCATCAGGTAAAGGGGAAGGGGAGAAGGTGAACTTGTGTTCATGGCAGAGTATTTAGGTGCAAAAGTTCTGGAATCAAAGAGATCAGCCTGGAATACTAGTGGTCTATTACTCGGCTGTGTGACTTGGCACATGTCATCAGGTAAAGGGGAAGGGGAGAAGGTGAACTTGTGTTCATGGCAGAGTATTTAGGTGCAAAATTTCTGGAATCAAAGAGATCAGCCTGGAATACTAGTGGTCTATTACTCGGCTGTGTGACTTGGGCAGTTTTGTGTTTTTATGGTTTTACGTTTTGTTGTTTTGTTTTTTTAATTACCTTAGCTTCGGTTTCCTCATCTATGAAACAGAAATAACAAAAGCATCTACTTCCAAAGGGTCACTATGAGAACTAAACAACAGTGAAAGGAAAGCCAAAGCAAGCATATAACAAGCACTCAGTGATCACTGTAATATTGTTATGATCATTAATTTCATATTTATGCAATACTTGTAGACTAGTTTTGTTCCAAAATGCATCTATGCATTTCCTGTATGAAGACAGTCAGACAAACATTAGTGGAGTGACTGTCCCTGGGCTGGGACCCAGGCCACCAAGAGACAGCAGATACAGTCTCTTCAGTAGGGAAAGGCGCTCCACTATAATGGACCTTGATTTAGGGAAAGAGTAAGTACGCATTATTAACTGACTGTCCCTGGGCTGGGACCCAGGCCACCAAGAGACAGCAGATACAGTCTCTTCAGTAGTGAAAGGCGCTCCACTATAATGGACCTTGATTTAGGGAAAGAGTAAGTACGCATTATTAACTGGAACTCAGAGATTTTTTTAATTGCTCCAAATTGGAAAAGGAAGTTTTATGGAGGTCCATGCGTGCAGGTACTAGTGCAGGTACTACCACGTATGCACCACCAAGCTCTGACAGCTCTTGATACTTCACCTTTTCCCCTAAAGAATGCCTAGTTTCTGTTCCATGCTCTTGGGATTTTGCTAAGTGACTAGCTATTTTGTTTGAAAAAAACAATAATTAATACAATAATAATAATAAGTATTAGTAACTTAAGTTTACAACTCTTAGAAAATAAATTTGAATTTTAATTGGAGTATTTAAAGCTCTCCCCATTAGAAGTTTCGGGGAATATTGTTCTAAGGCGTGAACCTCTGAGGTTTGGCAGATGGAAATGTATTCATTCATTTATCCAGCCAGCCAACCAGCCAGCCAGCTGGACAGATGTGCCAGGGTATAGGTGCTGAACAACACAGTATGGCCTTGACTTTACTGGACTTACAATCTAGCAGGAGTGACAAGCATTAAACAAGTAAATGACAAAGAAATAATTACAAATAGAGGAAAGAAATAAAGAAAAAAGAGGTAAGATGATAAAAGATAGGGCAGAGGATATGCACACATAAAGTGAAGCCTTCTCTCAGGGTGGATATTTTAACTGGGGCATAGAGAAGGAGCCAGCCCCACAAGAACAGTTTGGGGAGTGTGGCAGCAAAAAGCTGGAAGCAGAAAAGAGCTCTGTTTCTAGGACTCGGAAGAGACTAGCACTGTGAAAGCTTGGGATGGGGAGCCAGGGAGAGGTCATGTATCGCCTTGGAGATCCTGGAAAGGAGTTTGGATTTTACTAAGGGACTGGACTGGGAAAGCTTTTCAGATCCCTTATAACACGTCGGATTCTTTAATACTGTATATAATCTTATTTCAAGAAAATGTAAACTCATTTTTAATTTAGGACAAAAACCTTAGCTCTCTAACTCCTGGCCAGCACCATCTCACTCTTCTGTAATTCCAGACTGTTGTCCTGCCCAGTGCACATGAGACCTCGAGCAAGTCAGCTGCCCTCACAAGCCTTGACTCCTTCATTTATAAAGGAGGTGAGACCACATGATCTCAAAGATCCCTCTGCTTCTAATTAATCTGGTCAAAACAGGAAGAAAAGAACATCCTATCCTCTCAGGGCTTGGCACTTACCTTCCCGCTGTAGAGAGAGTATGGTGTGGGGGTTAAGTGCTTGAACGCTGGTGTTACAAACCAAGATTCTAATCATGACTCTGCATGCTTACTCAGCTACCTTGAGTTTATCTCCTTAGCTTGTTTTCTCATTTGTAACATATGGATAATTTTATGAAGAATCAGGGCACAATTATTACAATGCCATTAAAATTATTGATGTGCATAGGGCTTCCCATAAGAGGTTGGAAGAACTTGGGTGGGGAAATAATGGGTATAAAACTTGCGGCATAATCCCAAGCAAGTCTTGGAATGTACCCTCATGAATCAGCACCTATTATGCCAATATTGATGGTGAACCAACATGAGGTAAGACTGGATCTATTTGGAGCCCAGAGGTAAAGTCTGGTCTGAAACTTAAGGCCGTTGAAAGGTTTTCAGCTGTAAAGGTATTTGCTCACTTGATGTGAAACACATGATCCTTTGGGAACCTCAAGAAAACACCAGCCATCCACAGTCCCATCTCCTGTGTGCAGGGAATGAGACGGGGCTCTGGGACAAAGCTTTTTTCTACTAGATATAGTCACTGCCAGCAAAGAAAGAAGAAAAAAACAATTAAGCTTCTCACATGAGCTAACTCAAATAAGCCCACCAACCTTTAGTAAAATATACAGGCATTAAGCCAGGCTGTCCTCACATGTGTTTAAAGACTACCCAACTTCCAGAGGAATTGAATAAATAGACTTCAAGTCATGCGACTCTTGGGAATATTTCAAAAGAGTAAATGCCATTTGATGGCATCACTTTCCTCCTCCTATTCATCAAAACCACAGAACCACAGGGTTGGAAGAGAAATAAGAGGTCATCTTGCCCCGACCGGATTTCTAATGCTTTTATTTCAGAGACAAAATGATTCAGAGCCAAATGATTCCCAAGTTCAAATTATGACTCAACCACTTAACCAAATAAGAAGAAATCTGAAGTGGAAATGGAGACTAGGGAACGAGATGGTGGGTCCAATTTTGGTGACCTTTTTATTTCTCTGAGAGCTCAACTGCTTAATAGTCTGCTTCATTTTGTACACCTCTGAGAATACGCTGCTTATGCAAGTGGTTCCTAGTCAAATACATCTTTTGAAATCAGCATGTGTGTCTCCTGGACTTGGCTGCTTCCAGTTGTTGGCCATTTAGAAAGCCAGGAGGGAAAGAGGATGGGAAAGAAGGACGGAGGGCAGGCAGGGTGCCAGGCCTGGATCCATTCCCAACTCCACGCAGAGCAACACGGTGGTAACCAGTCAGTGTCGAAAACGTTAGTGGATGGGGAATGGAGCCTGCTTTCTTGAGAGATGACTCAGTTTCAGTGTTCTAGACAAATTTTCACATGATAAGTTGGTTCCCATTTGTTATGTAGTCTGTACTTTACATGGTGGAAAGAAGGAAGGACAGGTCAGGAAGGAGGGAAGAAGAGAGAGGGAGAGGGGAGGAGGCAAATGGGGAAGAATGTGGAAATACACTAAAATATATGAATTAAGTGGTTACAGCCGAGGATTGAAGGCTAGACTGTACCCTATGTTTTAAATAAGAAGTCTTGATGGTTTGTTTTCACTTCTCAAGGTTTGAGTAACTTTCTCCTTTTGTTTCTGTAATATGAAAACATTGCCTTGAAAATGGAAGACAAATGTTTACCACCCTCTGCTGGGTCCTGTCTCTGTAAAAGTGCTGAGCAAGGCGGCTGACCACCCAGCAGACTGAGGACCCGCAAAGAAAATACAGAGGGTCCTTGATCAGAGTGCGGAAGAGACCAAAAAACTCAAAAAGGTTGATGGCCTGTCCAATTCTTTTACTGCTCCCCTCTCTGCAAATGCTGTTGCAGCTCTCACCTCTCCAAAAAGGGTGATTAAAACTGACATGCAACTTTCTCTCTCTTTCAACCTAGTCCTAGAAGGACTATTTTCACTGAGTCAACTCGCCACTGCCAAGCACTTTCTTGAGAGTATTAGTTTGTAAAATAAACAACATTTAAACATATACAGGTTTCCCTTATTTGAAAAAAAAATTAAAATGTCATATTTTGGAATTGCCTCGTTTGAGGTATTTGAGAACAAGCTTGTAACAACAGACTCAGCAACAGAACAATCTTCTCTAATTGGGAAAGAAGTGCCTCGTTTTCCATAACGGCGTCTGCATTACATCTCCAGATGCTCTGCCAGGTTGTTAACTCTACACCCCACAGCATCTGACTCTGGCAAGCTCGGATCAGGACACACAACTGAAGCCAACACTGCCTCGGAGCCATGTCTCAATTAGCAGGTCAAGAAACGAGCTGATCAATTAGCAGCCTGGCTTTCTCCAACTCACCAAATTAAGATGCCTGTAAAAGCATAACTGATCTTTATAAATGAACTTTCCCCTCCAGCCCCTCCTCTGAGAGGTTAGACAGTATAAGAAAATAATTGTATGAATCACCTATATTTCTGGAAAATATGGATTGCCTCCAGGTGTGACACAGATGGTGGACAATAAAGGAGGAAAAAATCTATTTTCCATGAATAAGGCACATACATATATGCACTGATAGCACCGAATCCTACTAACTTCTTGGAGGGACTCCGCACCACTCACCTAGGTCATCAACAGTACCAATGTTTCTACACCCCACACCCATAAAAATGTCTAGAAGGACAGAGAAATCTAACAAATGCGCAAAGTGCTTTAGAAGGACTCTGGAATCAGACTGCCTGGATTCAAATTCCAATGCCACCACCTATGGTTTGTGTGAAATTGGTGATTAAACCTCTCCCAGCCACAGTCATCTACAAAGTGGAGATAACGTCAGCACCTTCCTCTTGGGATTTTTGTGGACATTAAATGAATTAATGCCTGGAAAGTACTAGTATGGTACCAGATACCAAGTTTTATGGTTAGGACACAATTACTAGAAAAAAAAAAAAGAAAGAAGGAAGGAAAAGAGAGGTGAAGAGAAGAAGAAAAAAGATTGCATTCATAGTTCTCTGATGACAGGAGAAACTGTTAGGATGTGTCACAGCCAGGAAAAGTTAGATGCCATGCAGAAGAGGAGGATGGCCAGACAGAGAGCACGGGAAGCCACGCTCCTGCCTACCGACGATGTACCAATTATTTGTGCACATGTCACCTCGCTTTCTGAGAAAGCACACAAGCCAGAACCTCAGGGGCTGCCACATGTCACGCAGTCAGCTGAGCCGTGGAACTGTGATTTAAACCAGGTCTATTCATCTTTAAGATTCACCATCATTCCACTGCTCCACACTAAAACATTCACCTAACACCAAGGTGGCAAATTGGACCTGAAAATCATTTGCATGGTTTGCTTGTTCTAGGTGTGCTGTCCTTCCAAATAATGCTGATAGAGAAAAAGTTAAGCTGCGATATTATGTCCAATGAGTATTGTATGATGCCTAGTTTTTAAACTGAAACTCTGACTGACACATTAAGGAGTTGTAGGTTTTGGGTATTGCTGTTGTCAATGTCAGACTCAGTGAAACAGAGCTCCCTATACCCTCATAATGACCGCTATCTGCTTCTGTAGAATTGCTTGCTTAACCTAAGTAACTCCATTTGACCCCGTCTGAACTGCAGACTACCCCCTTTCTGTGTGAGACACTGTTGACCTTCTCATAGAAACAAAAGCCACTGCATAGAAACAAGAGCCATACACAGTAAACTATTACATGGGAACAGGAACCATACACAATGAAAAGTTGTACGCTTTGATTGCTCTAACGGCTCCTTCTTGGCTTCTGTGACCTAGCTCCCTAGCTTGCTTTGTGCACCTGGACAAACCCATGTGCCAACGGGATGTAGTTTTTGCCTTTAAAAACCCCACAAGACCAAGGTCCGATGCCATTCTCCCTTGGCTACTCCTTGAGAGACGGTCGCTGGCCAGCTGGAATGAATAAACTGCCCTTTTCTGCACGACTGGTATGTAAGTGCATTCTTGCGGGAGGGTGCCTCACAACATCAGGTCAAAAGGAGAAATTACATTTCATTTGAAACATTCTGAATAAAAAAAGTTTAAAATAGGAGCTGTCTTTCCAGATACCTCAAACTCTACAGGTTTCAAGTCAGTCCAGGCATTCAGTGGCCTGCAGGCACAAGTATGGAACAGTTGGTCTGTTCTTGCTGATTTCATCAGGAAGGACATGAGAAAGAACGTAAGAGAGGTGTTTACTGAGTGTTAGGCTGTTGGTGGGTCCTTCTTCCACCTCTTCTGCCTTGTGTACGAGTCCGTTTTTGTGTTGCTATAACAGAATCCCTGAGACTGGGTAATGTATAAAGAAGAGAGGTTTATGTGGCTCAAGATTCTGGAGCACCTGCATCTGGGGAGGGCTCAGGCTGCTTCTACTCATGGCAGAAAACAGCAGGGGAACTGGCATGTGCAAGGAGATCACATGGCAAGAGAGGAAGCAAGAGCGTGGGAGGTGAGGGAACTAAGAGAGCTCACACAGCTCCAAGGCAGGGCATGAATCTACTGATGAGGGACCCACCCCATGACCCAAACACCTTCCACTAAGCCCCACTGCCCAAAACTGCCACACTGGGAATCTAATTGCAACATAAACTTTGGAGGGGCGAACTTATCCAAACTCTAGTTCTCATGTTAGTGAAAAAGCCTCCATGCTGGTCTCCCAACTTCTATCTCAACCCCTCTCATCTATTCCATGCATGATGGTAAAAGAGATCTTAATATGCATCAGATCATGTCCGACCCTTGCTCAAAATTCTTTATTGTCTTCACATTGCCCTTAGAATAAAGTTCAAAATTCTTAACACGGCCTTCACAGCCCCGTATGATCTGGCCCCAACCTCATCTTGGCTGCACTGGTTATTCAGGTCTTTGAAAGCATGACCAGACTTGGTTTTCATGTCCAACTCTCACCAAATCTTTTCTGCACAGTCTTTGCACACACTGTTCTTCCTGCCCAGCAGGACCTTCTTTGCACTGCTGTGCTCCCACCACCCCCACCGCCACCTCCTGCCGCTGTGTCCTTCCACACACCCCTTGTGCCATCTTGCTGGGCCTGCACATGCCCCCAGCCCAGCCCCTGCTTTTTGCCACCCCTGCCCTCTGTCCTCCTCACAGTGGAGTCTCCGTGGGCAGCTAGTACAGTGCCTGGCACACAAAGGGCAGATGAGCGGATAAATGAAGGCATGTATGGCCTGTCATCATCACTTTCCTTCTTTCAGATCTCTCAAATCATATTATTGGTCCTTTTGTTTACTTTTTTATTGTCCAACTCTCCCACTAGAAAATAAACTCCACCAGAACAGGGACTTCGTCAGGTTCTACATTTTCTCCCTGGTGCCTGCAACAGTGACCAGCACATGGCAGGGGCACAGAAGTGTTTGCTGAATGAGTGAATGGACGAAGGAATACTTGCATCCCTGGGGTCAAGTGCAGTGTCTGGATCAGAATAAACATTTAAAAAAGGAAATGTACTCTTATTTCTTCTTATGGTTTAGTAACAATTTGATTTTTGCCCATACAGAGGAAACAATTCAGGTTTTATATAGTCAAAGGCAGTAATAAGCTAAATTTTATAGATAGTTCACTTGCAGAACCAGAGAAGTATTTTTTGTCTCCTCAAACCTTTACAATGGTCATTTAGTGCAGGTTATGACTTGGAGAATCTTCTCTGGGTATGAGCTTTTGGGTCACCTTTGACTCCTGGTATGAGCTTCTGGGTTACCTTTGACTCCCGATGTGAGCTTTTGGGTGACCTCCACCGCCTTCTCTTAAAGCCAATAAAAATCAATCTCAGGAGATGTTTTGTTGAGACAGAGAAGTAACATGCTCCTCAAACAGCTGTTTTCATGACCAAATCCCACTTCAGCTTTTTCAAGTATTGCCTATACACTCACAAAAGAAAACAAATCTCTCTTGACACAATATTTTGACCAAATTCAATCTGGTTATTCATGTTATTCCAACTTTTCTTGGTAGAAAAGATAAACATGGTTTCTGAAAAAAAAAAAAAAACTTAATCAAAAAAGCACCATCCAGGTCCTTCCAAGGCTCAGCCCTGGTTTCCAGATGCTCTCCTTTTTCAGCCTGGTTTAATTAAAGCTCCATATGTCAGCAACCCATCAGCTTTAGGTGTGAATCAGATTACCCCAGAGCATCAGAAAGCCTGCCAACTACCCAAGCACGAGGGGAAGTTGAGAAATGTATTCCCTAGAACAAAGCCCATCATTACAAGGGGAAGGCTTCTTTGAAGGAGGAGCAAAGTGATTGTCTCTCTCCCCGCTTCAGACTTAGAAATACAGCAAAGACAACTTGGTTCGAATTCAGTCTGATTCTTAGACCAGTGACAATGCTCTTGAGGGAGGCACGGGATTTCTGAAGTCTAATTCCTGGTCAAACCTGGAGACCTTTCAAACTATGGTCATGACAATGCAAAAGATGCTGAGAACCCTAGTGAGTCTGTACCCCACACAGTAGAAACCTCATAGCATGCTTGCTGATTCTTCTTCTTTTCCCCTTAGTGTGTCAGGTCTGAACTTTTTATAATGCCTCTGGGCCTGTAGTTAGACAAAAATGCAATTAGCTAAGAGAGTTTGCTGGCTGCAGTAGCCAGAAATTGAAAGATAATTCCCAACATGATTCAATTGTAGATGAAAACCAAACTCCTATGGGAGAGGGGGAGGACATTCCCTTTGAATAAACAGAGCATTTGCTCAAGACTTGAAGCCCAGAGTGTGTAGGCCCTGCAAGGACAGCAAGAAAAACATTAAAAAGCTAACCAGTCCCATGATATGGAATGTCAGTCTCCAGGATTCATCAATGGAAATCTTAGCCAAAACTCCTAAGAATTTTTCTTCATGCAACCAAAACAAATGCAAAACAAAAGTGGTACTTACACAAAACCAAATCACACGAGGGCACTTCAAAAAGTTCATGAAAAGATTCGTACTATCTTTCAATTCTATTTTTCCATGAATGTTTTGAAATATCCTTGTAGAGATAATTTGTCCTTATATTTCTGAAAATCACCACGTATTTTTTTTCTCCACCATATTTCCAAGAGGTGTGACCAGAAGTTTTAGGTACTGTGTGAACACAAGAATAGTTCAATGACATTTATTTGATCTATGAGCTTCCAGAACAATAGATTTGAGTGGTTGCATGTCTGCAAAATAGGAATAATAGCATCTGACCAGCTACCACATGGAATTGAAAGACAGTGATCTATGCAAAAATAACTTTGGTCATAGGTATGTGCCCAAAAGCATTGAAAGCAGGGACTCAAACAAATACTTGTATACACACATGTTCATACCAGCATTATTCACAACAGCCAAAAGATGAAAACAGTGCAAATATCCATCAACAGAAGAATGAATAAACAAAGTGTGGTATTCCATTCTACAATGGAACTCTATTCAGCCTTAAAAAGGAATGAAATTCTAACACATCAACAATGTGGATAAACCTTGAAAACATTATGCTAAATGAAATAAGCCAGACAGAAATGGACAATATACTATGATTCCACATATATGAGGTACATAGAACAGGCAAATTCACAGAGACAGAAAGCAGAATAGAGTTTACTGAGTCTGGAAGGGAGCGGGGATGGGGAGTTACCATTTAATGGGTGTATAGTTTCTGGGATGATGACAAAGTTCTGGAAACAGATAGCGGTGATGATTGTACAACACTAAGAATGTACTTAATCCCACCAAACTGTACACTTAAAAATGGTTAAATGGGTGGTGCAGAAGGACGTGACACACTGTGGGGTCCTAGGCCAGGGTGGATGGCTGGCAGGATATTAAAAAATGGTTAAAATAATAAATTTTATATTATGTGTATTTTACCACAATTTTAAATGTGTTGGAATATCAAAATTTTAATACAAGCATTAAGAATTCATTTTTAGAGTCCTGACATTTCCTTGTATCAGTTCACCAGCTTCACTTAGAAATGGAATCTCCATAATGCAGCATTTATATCAAAACCTGTAGAAGAGTGCTCAAGCTTTTATCACCTTGTCAAGGAAGCTTTTGGTCAGTAGGTATTACCTATTGGAAGCATTAGGAGTACATACAGCATAAGAGCTAACTAGAAAAATCTCCTTATAAGCTTTTAGCAAAATACTATTTTTCCTTAAATATCTCTGTTCAATAGCATCCGAGAACTGCTATTAAGGGCATTTACAATTTGTTTCAACCAAAACCATCCAGAATTGAGGAGTCACTAGAAGACAAAATAGGATTTAAATATATGAGAAGCAGAAGGAAAGGGTTGAGCCCAGCCTTTGATAAACTCACATAACCTCTTTCCCAAAATATTCTGATGGTCTCCTAAATGATCTCCTAGCACCTGGTTTAGTGCTCAGATGCCCCCTCCACGACCCTAGAACAGTGCAGAGATTCATCAATGGCCACCATTTCTTGTACACTCTCTACATGGTGTACTGGACTGAATTGTGTCTCCCCAAAATTCACATCCCTATTCAGTACTAAAAATAAATGAGCTATTGCACCATGGAAAGACATGGAGGAAACTTAAATGCATATTCCTAAGTGAAAGAAGGCAATGTTAAAAGGCTATATTCTGTATGATTCCAACTGTGTGGCATTCTAGAACAGGCAAAACTATGGAGACAATAAAAAGATCACTGTGGCCAGAGGTTAGGGGAAGGAAGGGATGAATAGGCAGAGCACAGAGGATTTTTAGGGCAATGAAACTACTTTTTATGTTGCTTCAACGGAGGACATATGCTGTTATACATTTGTCCAAACCCGTAGAATGTAACAACACCAAGACCGAACTCTAATGTAAACTGTGGACTTGGGGTGGTAATGATGTGTCAGTGTAGGCTCACCAGTTGTAACAAATGTACCACTCTGGTGAGGGACGTTGACAAGGGTGAAGGCTGTGCCCGTGTGGGGACAGGGAGTATATGGGGTATTTTTATACCTTCCTCTCAATTTTGCTGGGAACCCCGAACTAAAAAAAAAAAAAAAAAAAAAAAAA
>NW_007730034.1:56687-63644 GCF_000696425.1 Galeopterus variegatus
TAAAAAAAAAAAAAAAAAAAAAAAAAAGTCTTAAAAAGTATGTTCAGAAAAGGACAAAAAAATTCATGTCTGTTCAGAATCTGTGCAGGTGACCTTATTCAAAAATAGTGTCTTTTCAGATCTAATCAAGTTTAAAAAGAGATTTCCTCATCTGAAAAATATGATGTCTAAAATTTGATCTTTGCTTTTTATAACTGTGGATATGGCCTTAGTCACCTCACAATTAATATTTGTTGGCAGTTTTAAGTGATTTTACATACAAATTACTTCTTAATTTAATAAATAAAATAATGTAAGAACATACACATCCAACTATAATCAGCAAATAATACAAAGATCATTTCTATTTGATTTTGGAATATAGTCAGAGACAGAAAATGCATCCAAACTCAATCATTCAGAATCATTCAATCCCTCTCCCTTCTCCACATCTGCATCACAGCCCTAAGCTCACTTGGTCCCAGCAGTCCTAACTTAGAAAATTAATATGGTGCTGAAAGGTTCATGACCACTTCGTATAGGCCAAATGACAATGCCTTCAATTTATGTTAGCAAGTTTTGATTGTATCTGTTCTCATGCAAAGGGTGAGGAGGGGGCTGTGTCTTAGTTCAGGCTGCTATAACAAAGCACTATAGACTGGGCACTTACAAACAACAGAAATGTACTTCTCACACTTCTGGAGGCTGGAAGTCTGAGACCGGGGCGCCAGCATGGTCGGCCCTGGGAGGGCCCTCTTCTGGGTTGCAGACAGACAACTTCTTTATTCTCACATGGTGGAAAGACAGCCAGGGAGCTCTCTGGGGTCTCCTATAAGGGCACCACTCCCATTCATGTGGACTCCACCCTCACCACCTAATCAACTCCCAAAGGCCCCACCTCCCAACACTGTCACACTGGGGGTTAGGATTTCAACATATGGATTTTGGGGACACAGACATTCAGTTCATATTAAGTGGGCATGAGGAGGAGCTTTTTATCTCTTACATTTTCCTCGTTAGTCTAAGAACTCCAAGAGCAAAGTCTTTTCCTTTGTTATCCCATGTATCCTTGCCAGAGTGTTCTACACATGATTGATGGGGGATAAATTAATACTGAAAATTATTGAAAGGTTATCCATAAAACTGGAAAGCTTAGAGAAGAATATTGTATGACAGCTATCACTTTGAAATTTATAATAGAGGAAGTCCCATGTGACCCCATGTAGAAAACCCAAAAGAAGATTGACCAGCACCAAGAGGATCACTACCTTTGAAAAGAAAAGAAAGGGTATTATTATGTGAGGATATGTTGGTCTAAATTATAACATGTTCTCTTTGAAACAAAGAAAAAATTTTATGCATGCTCCGTATTGTAAGGCTAAACAAACACTAGTTAAAAAGAAAGAGTGTGGGATCTTATTTCTAATTATGGGCCTTGCAGGGTTTGTAGGGAAGAGAAAATATTTAGCCAAACTATCCTTTCTCAGAGGACTCTTACTTGATAACATCTTAGACAGTTGTGCACACTGACACCATTTCTCTCTGGACACTCTGAAGTTGAGAAAAAAAGGCAATTATGATCACGGTGGGTAACTCTCCAACTCAGGCTGTCAAGCTGTTACTACAATAAGTTAACAAGAGAGTTTTATTTCTGAATACATACATGTGTGTGTGTATGTGTGCAATAAATCTTGTATAAATTCACGCAGGGATGTAACTCTTGATTATCTACACGTGGACGTATTACTGAAACTGAATCTCTGAATATTAACCAAACTCCTCCCCTCACAAGTATTCTCCAAGACTCGACTCCCTATAATTTACCTTACTTCATAGTATGCTTTTTTGTTATTAATTTTGTTAAAATTTATCATTCAACTAAGCAAAATTATTATAAAGATAATTTTGTCACAAAAAAGTGAACTATAGATTTCAAATACAAATATAATTTTCAACTGTCCATAGATTTTCATTATCTGTGAATAGCTTTTGCAACCAGTTATAACATAAAATATAAATTTTATGTTATAAAGCAACTTTGTTTATTCTAATCTCTATCTTCCTTTCCTGTCTCTTAATTATATCTTGGACAAAGTTCATAGCTTTCCAAACACTTTTGATTAATGAAATTCAAAGCTCAGTCTTATATCGATTATAAAGTTCAATCTTATATCAATTTAAAATTCTTCCTCTCTCCCTTTACTGGTTAAACTTGTGACTTAGTCAACGTGCTCATCGAATATGCTACAGGATTTCCAACATTTTCTAGCCTCCCTTGATTTTAAGTTGGGAAAATATTACTATTATGGTCAATGGCCTGAGAGTGGAAGTGGCCTATTAAACTTTTATCCCAAAGCATTTAAGAACTTTCCCCACTTTCTCCTCTCCTTCCTGGGGCCACCTGGAAGCTATGTATGGAGGTAAAGTAGCTGCCAGCTGCAAGCAGACTGGATCCCTGAGTGACCACGAGGAGTGGTGTCACCCTGAACAGCCTTCAGACTCCCTACAAACTTATGTGAATGAAAATACCTTTGCGGTATTGAGCCACTGAGATTTTTAGATTAATTTTGTTACCACAGCATAAGCCTACCCTAACAAATACAGAGTACTTCAAAAAGTTTGTGGAAAAATAGAATTAAAAGATTAAATCTTTTAATTAATTTAAATTAATAGAATTAAATCTTTCCATAGACTTTTTGAAGTGCCCTCATACAAAGTCTTGATTAGGAAGGAAACATGATCTTCTCTTTCACAGCTTCTCTCACACTGCTTGGGAGTTCTGGTTCTGAGATCCCTTTGCCCCCTTCTTTGTTGTGTCTGTTTCCATAAGACTGAATGAATGCACACTAGCTCAACCAGGCTTCTTCTGATGCTGGTGGTCTCCACCGACGTGGAGATGCATGGTGGTGTTCATGGTTTTCTTGGAGTGTTGTCCCTTCATCACTCTACAGCCATGTCTCCTCTAGACCCATCAAAAGACCATGCTCCCAATACCCTTTATTTTATCTGCAACATATTCTTGCATGGCAGTTGACCACCTCACAGCCTGAGGCTCACGCCTCCTCCTCTAAACTTCATGCCCTTCAGTGTGAATTGCTGGAATCACTGAGACCCTCCAAAAGTATTGGGAGAGGTTGAGTCTTCCCAGACACTGCCTCATAGTATACCTTGTCACCCATTAGCACAGGTTATGTCAGCAGGACCCCACCTGTAGTGATTTCCAGGTGGAATGCACACACCTGACTCAGAATTTATGACCCAACTCAGGTAGATCTCAGCTCCATGCTCAGTGGCAGTCCCATAGCTGTTCCAGGTGGGCCTACAGGTTCTACATCACACAAGCATCCAGCCAGGAAACAAGAAATAAGTCTTCCAGCTTCTACAATCTCCACGTTAATGAGCGCTCATCCACCCCACAGGGAAAGGAAGGAAACCATCTCTCTTCATAAACACTGCCTTTCCGGCTCCCCTCTCCTCCCCTGCATGGACTTTGTATTAGGAAGGAGAAGGAAAGTAAGCATGACGGGTGGGGACTGCAGGGCCAGTTCAGCCCCTCCTGCCAAGGTTCTGTGGTCAGAACAGTAACTGGGTCCAGCTACAAAGAAGGTCAATCAGAACATGAAGGACTTAATTCCTGCTATTTTCAGCTGTGAGACATTAGCATCAAATTCAGAGCAACAGAAAGAAATCTCACACATCTACATACTTGTTCTCCATTTCTATGGAATCAATGGTAACATAACGTTGGTATTACATCTATATAATTAGACTATAGATTTATGTAGACTATAGATTTATTCATCTATTACAGAAAATTAACATATTGCTAACTTCTGATAACTTGTTATCACACTTAAAAATGTATGCACGTATGTATTAACAAATACATGTATTAAATATTTTCTATGTTAAAAAGAAAAACACTGTGAAAGACACTTTATTTGGTGCATTCTTTTCCAGGTAATTATATATTTAGGTTCAACGCATTTTCCAGAAACCAGTTTTCAGGTGCAGTGAGTGATTTTTATATATTTGGAAAAATTTTTTAGACACTGCTCAACTGAAATTATTCTCTCTGCCCCAAAATGAAGAAAGTCTATATAATTACTTCCATGTTTTCTACTCAGAACAAAAAGAAAAGCATGCTCAGGAAAAGAAAAAAAAAAGACATTGCTGCATACAAGCAGCAGACAATTTGGCAGAATAAATATAGGTAAAATGAACTTTCTTAAATTTTATAAATTCATGGCCAACTTCTTAACAAATTAGAAGCAATTACGACTAAAGGTTTGAAGAGTTGTGCTGGGGAAAACTCTTCATAGATGTGTTGCATTTCTGAACATCTTACAAGGAAAGCTAACAAGTAAAGCTACCCTTTTTTCTGACGATCTTTTCAAGGACGTGTTTATATAGCACATATCCTTGGAATGTAGAGATATCTTTCTATGGAGCAAAGGGCAGGTTTACTTACAGCCTTGGGATACAGAGACAGAGTCTCCCTCTGAAGCAAACAGTGGTCATGCTTACTGTCCAGTGTGATAAAGTTAATGTCCCCTCAGAACAAAGAGCAGCATGCATACTCTCCATTATAAAAGATGCAGGTTCCCTAAGCACATGCTCTGTCTCCCGTAACACAACCCACTGAGTGTGCAAGTCATCACACCCTCTTCACATCGCTCTGTGGGAATGGTGGTTTAGGAAACTGATGCAAAAATGCTGACACTCTAGATGCTGCTAGTGCTGTGAGTAATAAACTTTCCTTTGTCTCTGACCCAGGAGTTTTATGTCTGCTACCAGCATCCATGATATCTTACATATTCGCCAGCTAACAAGTTAAAATCTCAGTCCTTCACGGTTTTTAAGAACTTGATATGGATGTATGCTCAAAGACAGAACACTGAGTAAATTCAGAAGGAGAAACAGAACTCTCTGCCATGATAGAAGGAAATCATCTTTCCGATATCCATTGACACGGGACAATGAAGAAAATAAGAACACACAGAAAGTCAGCACAATGAACTAAGGATCTAGACTATATGAACAATTATTCCTTTTAATCATCTAACTAAGCTTTTTACTAATTCTTTGTCAAGAAGGGACTGGCAATGATATTAGAAACACAATATGTTACTTGTAGGTCTATTTCCACATGTATGTCATATTAGTCAGGGTTGTCCAAAAAGACAGAACTAACAGGATATGTATATAGATATATGAGAGGGGATTTACCAGGGGAATTGGCTCACATGATTGTGATTATTAGAAACACAATATGTTACTTGTAGGTCTATTTCCACATGTATGTCATATTAGTCAGGGTTGTCCAAAAAGACAGAACTAATAGGATATGTATATAGATATATGAGAGGGGATTTACCAGGGGAATTGGCTCACATGATTGTGAAGGCTGAGAAGTTCCATGACAGACTGCAGGCTGTAAATCCTGGGATGCCAGTAGTGTGGCTCAGTCCAAGTCCCAAAGCCTCAGAACCAGGGATGATGATGGTGTAATTCTCGGCCTGAGGACAAAGCCCTGAAAGCCATGGGTGTTCCTGGGCTTAGATTGGTATACGTCTTAGAACACAGGGTCTAAAGAGCCTGGAGTTCTGATATCCACGGACAGGAAAGAAGAGTGTATCCCAGCTCCAGTGGACAGAGAGAGAGATCTGCCTTTTTTTCTGTTTTTGTTCTCTCTGGGCCCCCAGGGGATTAGATGGTGCCCGCCCATACTGAGGGTGGATCTTCCCCACTGAGTCCACACAGGCTCACATGCTGGTCTCCTCTGGAAACACCCTCATAGACACACCCAAAAACATTGCTTTACCACATTTCTAGGTATTCCTTAATCTAAATAAGATGACACCTAAAGTTGACCATCACATATGTGTATGTGATCACATATGCTTAACTTAGCTGTTAAGCAAATTCAATTTTACAAACCATAATATAGACAAACAGTTTTTCAGCTTTTTGAGGTATAATTTATTTAAGTGTACAACTTTATGAGTTTTCATAAACGTATACAACTATGTAACCACCACAACAATCAAAATATAGAACATTTCCATCATCCCAAAAGTTTCCCTTGTGCCCCTCTCAGTTAATCTCACCCTCAGCCCCAGACAACATGACAGGCTTCTTAACAAATTAGGGATCATTAGATTAGAGGTTTGGAGAGTTGTACTGGGGAAAAATTCTTCATGGGTCTCTTGCATTTCTGTACACTTTAACAAGTGAGGCTTACGAGCAAGGCTATCCTTTGTTCTGACAACCTTTGCAAGGATGTTGGTATAGCACATATCCTTGGAAGGTAGAGATAATGTCTCTCTATGCAGCAAAGGGAGTATGGGCTTTCTATCAATTTTCTCTTTAAAGTCATGTTTATTGATGTTTAATTTGTATACAATAAAATTTTCCCCTTTTAGTTGTACAGTTATATAAATTTTGATAAATACATACAGTCACATAACTGCCATATCGATTAAGATACATAATACTTCCATCACACCAAAAATCGCCCTTGTGCCCTTTTTGTAGCTAATTGTTCCCCAAATAACCCATCAATTAAGGAAGGAAAGTACTCTGAATTTCATTTTTTCTGCACCATGCAGCTAGAACAACCAGCTGACTATTAGATGTCTCTGCTTGTCCATTAGTCCTTTTGGTGTTTGAAGATAATGAATCAATACATACTCTGAGGGGCTCTGTAGAGTCTTAGTGCATCTGTCATCACAGCAGAGACTGGCAAACTATGGAAAATCCTGCGGAGCTGTTCACAAAGTCATGTGGATTCATAAGTTAGGAGTGAAACAACCGTACAAGCCGGAATATGATACCTTCACAGGGTGCTGTTATCTCAAATGAGACCATGTTACATTAGAGTAATCATTACATTGAAGTATCACTTTGTCCCTATGAAACGGGACTACAGCTGACTTTTTGTTTCTTCTGATGCTTTTCAGTATCTCCAAAGTTTCT
>NW_007730034.1:64093-65206 GCF_000696425.1 Galeopterus variegatus
GGGACTACAGCTGACTTTTTGTTTCTTCTGATGCTTTTCAGTATCTCCAAAGTTTCTGCAAATGCTCCATGAATTGCTTTTATAATAAAAGCCTTTATTTAAAGAGATGAGCTTCACATGTTAAAAATTAAAAATCATCTATATAAATTTGAATACTGAGTGGAAAACAGTAATGAAATCTGATAAATGTAAAGTTCTGTGTTATGGTTTAGAAATGTCCATGGCAAAATAACAAAGGAAGCAAGACCTTGCTCAACAAGTTTGTATTCAAGAGAGAAAGAGGGAGAGAGAAAAAGGGCAGGAAAGAGAAATAAAGAAGTAAACAAAAAGAAGTCTTTTAAAATGAGTTGACTACAATTTCAAAATAAGCCTGCAAGGTTGACATGGTTATGAAAGGCAGGGACAGTTAATGGAATATAAGTTCCATCAGCACATCAAAGGAAGGAGGCACCGTGTCCTCTGTACCACCCAGCCTCATCTATAGAACCACCTTTTAAGAACACTGCCAAAATGGACTGCATTCAGAAGAAAGCAACCTGGGTGATGAAAAGGGGCTCAAAAACATCTGTACAAAAGGATGGTTAAAAAAATTACATAAATTTAACCTAAAAATAGCATATATGCCATAGCTTTCAAATATCGTCTATACTATCAAAGAAAGAATCAGCCTAATTCTAGACAGCTTGTTCCTTAGACTATGAGTTTGTCTCTCCAAAGAACATGAAAGGTAATTAATTCTGGAAAACACAGACTCTTAATCCCTGCTCAGTGTTCAGAGCAGCTCTCTAAAGAGAATGTTTATAAACCCTTCTGCCAAGGCCAAAGATGACAAGGTCCCTTTTCTTCTTGATTCTTGTTGTTCAATACTGACACTCTTGAGCTATCTCATTACCCTTCTTACAAGTATCGCTTTTGCTTAAGCTAAATAGACTCATTTTCTTTTTCATTACTATTATTTCTAGTTATTTATTATTAGCACATTCATTATTACAAATTGTAATTATTCTTTATGCCCCTTACCCAACTAGTCACTCCCCAACCCCCCTCCCTCCCCCACCATCTCTAGTATCCTTAGGTTTGTTCTCTCCTTCTGAAAGTTCAACATATTATTGT
>NW_007730034.1:66337-67932 GCF_000696425.1 Galeopterus variegatus
TCTCCACATGGGATCCGAACCCTCGGCAGGAGCGCCGCCGTGCTCTCAAGCGGCACACTCTCCAGTGTGCCACTGGGCCGGCCCTCAATGTGGTTTTGATTTGCATTTCTCAGATGATTAGTAATGTTGAGCATTTGTTCATGTACCTGTTGGCCATTTGTATGTCTTCTTTTGAAAAATGTTTATTCACCTCCTTTGCCAATTTTTAATTGGATTATTTGGTTTTTTACTGTGTAGTTTTTGAGTTCCTTACATATTCTGTATATTAATCCCTTGTAGGATGCACAGTTGGCAGATATTTTCTCCCATTCTGTAGGCTGTCTTTCTGCTCTGTTGATTGTTTCCTTTGCTGTGTAGAAGCTTTTTAGTTTGATATAATCCCATTTATTTTGTCTTTTTCGCTCATGCTTTTGGGGTCTTATTCATAAAGTCTTTGTCAAGTCCTACTTCCTGGACTGTTTCACCTGTTTTCTTTTAGTAATTTTATGGTTTCAAGTCTTATATTTAAGTCTGTTATCCATTTTGAATTGATTTTGGTATATGGCGAGAAGTACAGGTCCAGTTTCGTTTCTCTGCATATAGATACCCAATTTTCCCAGCACCATTTATTGAAGAGACTGGACTCATTTTCTATTGCTTGCAAAAACCTAAATAATATATGTCTATTAAGGTTTTGCTTCTTAGGCAGTTTTCCTCTTTTCTTTCTGTCTTCACTAGATGAGAATATTTATTAACTGAGAAATTATCTACATGTGTTTCCAAAACCTAACTCTTTGGGGATAACATCCATGACATCGGTTATTATGTAAAATAACAGGACCCTGCTCATTTCTGCACACAGTTGCTTTCTCAAACTGCCACGCAGATGATACATAACAAAAACTTTTTAAAAACAACAAATCAGGACTCCTGAGAGCACCCAAGCCCGGCTGCAGGAACGAGCGATCAGCCCAGACAACAAAGNGTATCCTTAGGTTTGTTCTCTCCTTCTGAAAGTTCAACATATTATTGTGGTCTTTCTTTCTCTTTCTTTCTCTTTCTTCCTTTCTTTCTTTCTTCCCCCCCCCCTCCTTTCATTCTTCACACCCAGATATGAGTGAGGACATGTGGTATTTCTCTTTCGTTTTCTGGCTTATTTCACTTAACATAATTTTCTCCAAGCTCATCCATGTTACTGTGAATGGCAGAATTTCATTCTTTTTTATGGCTGAGTAGCATTCCATTGTGTAGATAAACCACATTTTCCTTATCCAGTCATCTAATGATGGACATTTAGGTTGGTTCCATATTTTGGCTATTGTAAATAGAGCTGAAATGAACACGGGAGTGCAGGTATCCTTTTGACATAATGATTTTCATTCCTTTGGACATACATCCAGTAGTGGGATTGCTGGATTGTATCACAGTTCTATCTGTAATTGTTTGAGAAACCTCCATACTGTTTTCCATAACAGTTGTGCTAATTAAAAGTCCCACCAACAGTGTAGAAGAGCTCCCTTTTCCCTGCATCCTCGCGAGCATTTGTTATTCTTGGTCTTTTTAATAATGGCCAGTCTAACTGTGGTGAGATGATATCTCAATGTGGTTTTTTTTTT
>NW_007730034.1:72422-83620 GCF_000696425.1 Galeopterus variegatus
CATAATAATCATATACATTGTATATTGACAAAATAAAAATTTAACGGAAAAAAAAAATCACTATCTCTGACTCTCAGTTCATGTGCCCAAATATAAGACAATCTATAAGACTTTTTTTGCATCATGTGACTCTGCCATTTTAATTGTCTGATATGCCCACTGCTTTCTCCATTAAGGAAAGATTTCTAATTCCTTACATCCATGATTTATGTACCCTGTTTAATGGATCTTGCTTATTGGCCCAGCATCAAATGAAAGCTCATGACTTCAAATAAACATTTTTGACAAACTGAGGAGAGGAGCTGAGAAGCTTCTTCTGGAAGGTAGCCTATGTTATTCAATGAGAATCTTTTTTAAAATAAAATATTTTGCTATTACAAAGTCCTGCTATATTTTGGAATCCTAATAAAAATAAATGATGAGTTCCATTGTCCTGTAGAAACAAACTGGCTGAAGGATATATTCAGAAAGCATGTTTTGGAAAGCAAGCAAATAAACACCAAATCGAGACCACTGTGAAAAATAATACTGCACAGAAACAGGTGGATCACTCAACATGGATTTAAGATTCAGCAGACCTAGGGAGAGGTTTTTATCATGTTCATATTTATGTTAAGGGACTACTTTCATCCAATGAATTGAAAACACCCCATAAAAATAATCCATTGAATCGAATAATCCATCGAATCACAATGTACCAGATAAGCTATAAGTCGTAGGAAAGCAAAATATTTTGGCCCCAAAATATATTTCTTTGACATGTTTCAAGATGACTAATTCAGAAAAACCCGAAAAACAAGATTAGCCAGAAATGTGTTCTTTTGTGGAAAGAAATTTACATCTGTAAATGCAAAGAGCCAGGCTTCCTCTAAGGCCCCCTCCTTTGGCTACTATTTGTTCTTCCTGAGGGCACCTGTGAGATTCCATTCAGTATTTCATTTGCATATGTGATGTCTGTACTCAACTTTAACTTCTGACTTCCTTCTTTCACCCATGACTACATCTCCCCCAGAACTTCAGAGAAACCTGGTCTCAGGCCATTGTTCTGGGCTGGTACCTCCCCCACCTTCTCTCTCTCATGAACACTGGAATATAAGCTTCTGTACACCCACTGGAATTTGGAACATTACTCTCTTCTGATTTCTCCTGTGGCCCCTATCCTGTCATACCTACTCCTGTCACCCTTCTTCCTTATTAACTTCTTCCTTTGACTCTCCCTCTTGCTAAGCACCATTAACATGGTTTCTCCATATTTTAACTCTCTTCTTAGTTTTGAGGGAACACTATCTTAAAACATCTGTCCTATTCCATTTAAAACAGCACCAAAATTTGATAGTAAATAGTAAAAAAAAAAAGAGTTTATGTTGGAAAATATGCCTACAAATTAAGAATATATCAATTTAACATGTTTTACATTATAAATTCATTTATATGGTATTTCTTAAACCAAAGAACAAACCAAGTGTTAAATTAAGCTTGGCCAAAACGTTTTCTTCAGATGTGGTGAACTATAAGCTAACTAGGTATATAAACAGACTAACCTACTCTTGTAACCCAACTTGATGTGTAAGCAGACACTTACCTACTCTTGAAACAAGCAGCCTAGTCTCAGCCAATGACAGGCAGCCAGCTGTTCTATACCTCACTTCCATTTTCTGTATGTCTCTTCCTCTTTTTCTGTCTGCAAATCTTCACCCACCACATGGCAGCAGTGGACAGCTCTGAATCTGTTCTGATTCTGAGGCTGCCCAATTCATGAATTGTTCTTTCTTCAAATTAAACTTTTTACATTTTCCTAAAGCTTTTTCTCCTAGCATAAGCATTGACTTTTAGAACATGATTATTCCTACCTAATGGCGTCACAGCACAATAGGGCAATTTAGCTTTGTACTTGACCTTTACTCCATAATCATAATGAGGATAATTTTTGTAAAAATATTCAAGAGCTTCTTTAGTTCCTTTAGGACAGCTCTTAATCCTTTGGGATTTAAACCAACAAGCAATTGTTGTCATCTGCCCTTTGACTTTCTCTTCTTCAATTGTTAATTGTTTAAACTCTACCATATCCTCATCTGTCAATGGCTTTGCAGGTAATTTAAACAGCTATTAAAATCTTTTTCATTGGCTTCATCAAATCTTCCATCTTTCAAGATTTGACATTCAACTTTGCAATTGGTTTTCACTTTATAACATCATATAGTTGGCAAGAGAGTAACTGACAAAGACATTGGCTGTTATGATCAGGCTATATGCTGGTATTTAAGAGAGAGGTGTTTGAATGAGGCTGATTTATGTGTTTAGTCTGTGTACAAGTTAAGGTATTAATAGCTACTGTAATAGAAAAAAATTCTGATATTTCATTGGCTTCCAAGGAAGGTTATCTTGGGCGGTGACACCCAATCAGCAGATTAAGAAAGGAAAAGAGAATTGCATGTGGGAGCCACACCTGGAAATGGGTGCACATCAGATCCATCCACTTCCCAAAACTCAACCATCTGCAGTTATGTGGGAGGCTCCCTGGAGAGAACTCCCTAGTCCATTGCTCTTGCTGGCCCTGTCTCTGATCTCAGAGATGGGCTTCCTTGCATGTTATCATCCTCCAAAGCAACACATAGTGAGACTGCATGCTGTCTTTAGGGACAATGCGATTTTCACTGTTCACTCAATTCCCATTCCCATGTGGTGTCCCAATGTTGTGGAAATGGACTCAGCAAGGAAGTGTCCAACACTCAGAGGGTTGGAGAGTCAGGTATTTATTATGCTGGCAAGCCCAGACAAGGTAATGCTTGAAAATCTGTCTGGACCCCGAGCTCAGGTCTCACAAAGTTTTTATAAGTGGACTCTTCCAGGGTTTTTCCTTTTTTTTTTTCTTTTCTCAACATTCACTAGGCTAGCATATGTGGTCTGTGCAGATAAGAAAGCTCAGTTACAGAAGCCAAAAATGCAAGTAGTGATTAAAGGCCAGCCTAGTGTAATGAGCAAATATTGTTTCAAAGACAAAATATTACTTCAAGGACAAAACAGACTTATGAGAAAATTATTTTGGCATTTTCCCCAACATTTCCACCCTTTGATGCTCTCTCTAAACTTTTGAATGAGGATCACCTTACTCAATATCGATGTGGGGGTCTAAGAGGTTTGAGGGAGGCATTGTCTGTTAAGGCTAGCAGACTACTTACTGGCTGTTTTTCTTTCAACCGAAGTTTCTATGGTGGCATGAATGCTACACAGTAACAAAGGGAGTAGGCAGAGTAAATCAGGCAGATACCTAAAATGAATAGGACTGTTCCTATCAATGTTTTGAATCCTCCAAAGATATCAAACCAGTTACCAAAAATTCCCTTGAAATTTATTCCTGCCATTTTTGTACAGGAACATGAGCTAATTTCATTAATCCCAGAATAAAATTTAAAGGTCTTGACAGGTGGATGGAGCAAAGAAAGGGTTAATTTAAAAGGCACATTGCCACCATGAGATGCCTAAGAAACACCCTGTTGACAGGAGATAAAGGAATGCTAGTAGTAGTTTTTTTATTCTATTCCAATCTTTTGGGGCAACTGCTATTAATCCTATGGCAAATAGCAAGGCAAGCAATATAACAAAAACTAAAGACAAGGGGTGACATATGTTGTTTATCATTTCATAAAAGTTTATCAGTGTACTTGCTACATCCCACAGCAGCAGAATCCTCAGGCTTCAGCCATTTGTGGATTGGTCAGCTTCTGGTGTGACACTTTGTGGAATGCCTCTGGAGCCAGTCCTTGAGTGGGTCAGAGATCAGCCTTCACAGACCATGAGGTGGTGTCATCTAGGGATGCTGCCTGTTTCACCTGCGTATGGCGGATCCAGGGAGTCAGACCTGTGACCTTAACTGCAGTAGGGGTGATTAGTACAATTATGTGCAGTCTCATCCAGGTTGGCTATAAAGGAGTCTTTTGACCATACTGTGTCACCAGGTTGGAACTGATGTGCCCAACTTCCTGTCTTAGTTATCTACTTGAACGTCCTGGTCAGTGACTGCAAGTATTGTGACATTCCTGCCTCCCCCAGCTGGTGAGGGTCCCCCTGCAGTCTAGCTATAAGCAGGGGTGGTCTTCCATACATAATCTCAAATGGGAAATATCCTGATCGTCCCATCATACACCAGACCTGTAGCAAAGCTAAGGGAATCATATCTACCCAGGGTAGCCCTGTCTCCTGGCAGAGCTTGGCTAATGTGGTCTTTAGGGTCTGGTTCATGTGCTCTACTTTCCCTGAACTCTGTGGCCTATATGCTGTATGGAGCTTTCATCTTATCCCCGGCATTTTGGCCAGTCCTTGAATGACCTCTGCAATGAACGTTGGCCCATTGTCTGACCCTATAGTCAGAGGGAGTCTGTATCTTGGGACAGATTCCCTTTAAAGGGCCTTTGTAACCTCTCGGGCTTGTTCAGACCATGTGGATAATGCCTCAGTCCATCCAGTGACAGTACATATCATCACCAGCAAGTACTTATAGACTCTGCAGAACTTTACTTCAGTAAAGTCCACTATCAGGTCCTCAAAAGGCAATGTCCCAACTGGCTGGACGCCAGGGGCTGGCTGGTGTCCTTGCTTGGCATTGTTTTAGATGCAGGCTGGGTATCATGTGCTGACTTGGGCACAAAGAGAGGCCAGTTTTGGGATGAAGTAGTAGTGACTCAGCATGGTTTCTAGAGCCATTTTTCCCAGTGTGTCAGTTTGTGATATTCCAGGACTTGTCAGTGGGCTAGCCATCGAGGAACCATCAGTCTGTGGTCTGGGAGCTCCCACCATCCATCAGGGGAACAGCCACTTGGGTGGATTCCCATACTGCTTCAAGGAGCTGGAGAATTTCCTCCTTATTTTTTATTGTCTTTCCTCCTGCCATCAACAGGCCCCTAGTTTTTTTCAGCAAATCTCTTTCTAATAGGGGTACTGGACAATTGGGCAAATATAGGAATTCATGAATCACCCTGTGACCTCTGAGGTGGCCAGTTTGGGCCCTGAAGAATGGCTGGTCTGCTGTGTCCCTGCAGCACCAACAATGGTAGCCTTTTGACTTGAGAATGGAGCCACTGGGTGGATGACTATAGAATGCTCTGCCTCGGTGTCCATCCTAAAAGTCATAGGTTGGCCCCCATCACCATTTTGACCATGGGCTCCTAAGGGCCCAGGAACAGGGATCCTGCTCTTTCCTAATCTGAGTCTACTCCGACAAGGCTGATGAGGTTCTGGAACTCTTGGCTCAACAGTACAGGTTCATATTTTTTCATTCCAGAGTGAGTGTTGTCTTGGGACATTGGTTGGGGTTTCTCCCCACTTTTTGGGCACTCATTTTTCCAGTGGCCAAACTCCCTGCAGAAAGCACACTGTTTGGACTGTAGGGGTGCCTGTCCTTCTCAACAGGGGTTCTTCATCTTCTTTGGTGCAGAAGTTCTGGTCTGGATTGAGTGCTGCTGCCAGGAGTACCACCTTCCATCTCAGGTGTTTATCTGTTTCCTTCTGGGCCTCCTGGTCTTGATTGACAAATACCTTGTTGGCCACCTCTAGGAGCTGTGTGGCATTTATCCCAGCAAAACCTTCCAACTTTTGATGCTTGTGATGGATGTTGACACAGGACTGGGCCACGAAGGCCAGGTTGACCATCCGTTGATTCTCAGCTGTTTCAGGGTCAAATGGTGTGTACATTCAGAAAGCCTCACATAACGTCTCATAGAATTCTGCAGGTGGCTCATCTGGCTTCTGGGTTACAATGGTTGTTTTGGACCCGTTGGTGGGCTTCCTGGCCCCTGCTCTCAGCCCTTGGAGGAGGGCCTCTCTATATCAGTGGAGTTGGTTTCTTCCTTCTTCTTCACTGAAGTCCCAGTTTGGTGCAGTGTCTAGAGCAGCATCTCTCACCGAGGCCTTGGGATCCATTGCAGCTGTGGGTACCTGCTGTCACAACCATTGCCTAGCTCTGGTCAGGATGCATCACCATTCCTCAGTATTGGAGAGGGTGAGAAGTAACTAATGACAATCTTCCCAGGTGGGCTGATGGGTGAGGAAAATCAACCCCAAGAGACCAATGAGAGCCTGAGGTTTCTCTATATATGACAGAGTATGGTGTTTCCAATTCAAAAGGTCTGTGGCTGTGAAGGGTTGGTAGTAGAAGAGGGGGCACCCTGGCTGCACACTGCCATCTGGATTGACTTACTGTGTGCCTCAGGTCTTCCTCAGGGGAATCTGGAGGGCTGAAACCTGTTGGGCAGAGTGGAGTTGACTCCCCACTGGTTCAGGACTCTCTGGACTGTCTGGTGATGATGCTGGTGGGGCCAATGGTACCAAAGCTGGGGGGCTGTCTGGAAAGGGATGTCTAGGGCCAGGCATCCCTGAAGGGGTGGGATACAGTGGAGGCAAAAGTTCTTCATCTGGGTCTCCTTGATATACAGGCCTTTTTCTTTCTGATCATGCTTTGACTTCCACACTGTTTGTACAGCAAGGACATTACTCTTTCCCTTATGAACATAGAACTGGACCCAGGGTGGCAGAGTTATAGCTAGAGTCAACCAGGTACCCACATATGGAAACTGGTCCAGGTGTCCAGGCTCCCCTGTAATGACCTCATAAACTGCTCGCACCTTTGGGAGGTCTAGTGTCCCTTCTGGAGGCCACCCAATACCAAAGTGGGCCATTCTAATTCACACAGGGATTGGAGTTTTCCAGGAGTCATTTTGACTCTGCGCTTTCCAGACTAACCCTTTTTAAAGTTCGTTAACATACATTCAAGGACGGTAGGTTTTGTTTATCCCCATGTCTAATTCTGGTCTCCCATTCCTGCCTCAGGTGCTTATGCCCCAAATGGCATTGGTGAAAGGATTGGAAGGCTCATTCAGATTACTGTACTCAACTAAATGTCTAACCAAGAAAAAAAACAAAGAGAAAAGAGAAGCAGTGAGGTCCAGTTTAACCTAGTCCCAATCGATGGGGCAAACCCATTCTACTGACACAGTAATTGAGAAAGGCAGTTCTCCCCACTGCAGTCAGCACACAGAAGAAAAGTACTGACTAGATTTAAATATGAGAAACAAAGCATTGCCTTGTCAGAATTTAGGCTGGGTACTCCAGGAGAGACCTACCAGCAGCAGAGAAATGTGAACAAAATAGTCCCAGTGGCCACTTGCCTCTTGCAGCTAGAGTCCCCTCTGGAGTTCAAAGCTTTTCAATTTTCACCAGGGATTAAATCAGGCTCTTGGATTCCAAAGTCATAGAAATGAACAGTGTACCCAGCAGTAAAGCAAGCAACACTTTATTAAAAGAGGAGATAGACTAAAGGAAAAAAGGGGGTAGGTTCTCTTATAAGTGGCTTAGTGGGGGCTTCACTCCTGGGGATGTATGGAACTCATGCATGGGAGGGAAATCTATGGCAGAATGGACAATGGATCTCCCAGGACAAACAATGTGAAAGTCCTCAGGAGTCAAGTAAACATCGCCTAGGTTCCAAAAGAAGTCTTTACCTCTCTTTCGAGGACACTAGAGGGCACTCAGACATAAACAAAGGCTTTCCTTCCACTACATGTGGGACCCCTCCCAGATCCTTCCCTGCATCAGAGATGCAAGACAGACAAAGGTACAGAGCCCCTTCTCTCTCAGAAGGGAGGGAAGACCACACAGAAGTCCACCTGGCCACGTCCCTTGAGACTTTAGGTCCATCTTGGCTAAGGTGTACCCATATAAACCCCAGGCCTGGTCCAGTCCACCAAGGACTGCAATCCCCATTATGCCACACAAAGTGACCATGGAACCGCAGGTTAGGACCCACTCAGACACCCCAACTTAGAGGTCTTGGTGACACAAATATTGCACACTCATGCACACACTCAGAAGTTAAACATTTCCCTCCCACAAACCCTGACCTGAGCTGAACAGAAGAACCCCACCACAGGGCCCCAACCAGATGGACCTTACTAGGAGGCCTGGCACAGAACAGAAGGGTTCCACCATAGAGCCCTGACCAGATGGACCTCCTACAAGGTCTGGCACAAATGCTCAGGGACCAATTGGGCTCTCAAAGAGGCCCTTTTGGGAGGTGATCAAGCTCCTCTTCCACCTGGAGGCAGGCCTGATTGAACTGATGGGGGAGGGTGTGTACCTGTCCTGAGGAAGGTGGGGGGGTCTGGCTAGTCCTTTCCTCTGCTGAGTCCAGTCAGACAGGTACTCTTTAGGATTAGTGAGATCCCGATGGAACGAAAGCCCTGACAAAATAGCCAGGCAGCACCTCCCTCAGTTCCCCACAGCATCGCCAATCCAGCCAAGCCACATGTCCAAACCAGTGGCTCAAGGGGTCAGTCCAAATCACTTCCTAGCCAATGCACCAGAAAATGTTGTGGAAACAGACTTGTCAAGGAAGTGTCCAACACTTGGAGGGTTGGAGAGTCAAGTATTTATTATACTGACAGGCCCAGACAAGCTAATGTTGAAAATCTAGACCCCAAGCTCAGGTCTCACAAAGTTTTTATAAGCAGTTTTTACAATTATTTTTTTCTTTTCTCACTAGGCTAGCATATGTGGTCTGTGAAGATAAGTGAGCTCAGTTACAGAAGCCAAAAATGCAAGTAGTGATTAAAGGCCAGACTAGTGTAAGAAGCAAATATTATCTTAAAGACAAAATATTACTTCAAGGACAAAACAGGCTTATGAGAAAATTATTTTGGCATTTTTCCCAACATCGAGAGTTCTAAAACTTAAATTTTCAAGGCTAGTTAGTTCAAATTCATGATTCCTTTGATAGTAGGAGTCCCTTGAAACTTAATAGGTTTGTATCTATTTGCTTCCAGTCAGGTTTTTGTGCCAGTAAACACACCCAAAATTTTTGCTATCTGTAATTCTCAAACCCGTTTTACCTCTTTGACTTGTTGCCACCCTCCCTCTCTCCACCATGTCTATTTCTCTCAACTTAATGGCAGTTCTCTTGTGGTCATTAAATCTAGATAGAAAGTCTCCCACCTTAAATTGATCTTTGCAACACAGCTGCACTTTAATAGGCCTTTGTCACTCTGGCTATTTCAATCTTCCTACAGTTGAGGTCTGGAAGCAATTGGCTTTTACAATGTTTTAAGCCTTTATATGTCTGTTCTCTATGTTTTTGGTTTGTTTTCTTTTTTTCATTTCTGCTTACAAACCAGCTAATTCTTTCATGAACTCACCTTTTTCTTTGAAAACTAGCTAAGTGAAGCCAGTAACAATCAAGACACTCTATTAATGCTCTATTTTCCAGTTTCTTTCCCTAGAGTTTTATACTCTGTCTTCACTTCATCTGCTTTCCAAGCTTTCATAGGGTAATGACTTTTTGAAATGTTTTGCCACTGAACAGCATCAGTCCTTATCTTTTCAGATTCCGATGTCAATTTCTCTACTACCCAACACCAGGAAACCAAATGCTAAGTCAGTGTCACATATTTTGAATCTAATGCTATCACATCATTTTTGACACCAATTTCTATATTAGTTAAGGTAATAGGAGTTTCTTTTAATTTTCAAATGTACATTTTTTTGCTGCAGAAGTATCAATATGTTTTGAAAGAATTAACAAGCACAGTTCAAGGGTTGAAGATTATATGAATAATAAAAACAATAATAGGATCTTTAAAATTTGAGTAAAGTGACAGTTCTACAAAGAATCTTAAATGTAGATAGCATCTGATAAACTAAAACAATCTGCCCTGACAAGGTTGGCTAAATTGTATTGCCTTGGGAAATCTAGGATAAGTCAGTAGTCATATCTGCATGTCCTAGATGTTATCATAAGATCATTTTAACTTAAGAAGCCAGAGATGTAGGTACCAGAAAAATAAAATAACCTTGAATGCTTCTTGCAACCCTTACCATAGATTCTGCATGCAGGATGTAACCTAGTAACAATCCAAAATCTACACATGTATCCTAGCCAATGGAAAAACTGATATAATGATTAGGGGCTGTTCTCTCTCTACTTTGATTTTCCCCCTTCATGTGATATAAAATGCTGAGCTCTACCAACCCCCTTCAGAGCACATTTCCCAGAGTGATCTGACCTATGTGTTTCCTGGTTGTAGTCATCACAGTGTCTCAATAAATCCCATGCTTATATGTTCAGCCTCAGTTTCTTTTAGGTCAACAAGTTATTTTTCAAGACTGACAAATATTTCTTATTTTTTCTTGTATATGTATTTAAGGTATCAACATCATCTTTTGATATACATAGTGAAGTGGTTACAATAGTCAAGCAAATTAACATATACATTATTTCACATATTTACCCTTTTCTTTGTGGCAAGAGCACCTAAAATCTACTCTGTTAGTAGAAATCATGAATGCAGTACCAACTTCTGCAAGGGATAAACCACATAACCTCAGTGGCTTCACAGGTTTCTCTGGGCTTCAAAAGCCAAGAAGCAAATGATGGAAGAGTGAAAAAATTTTGTGTAGAGGAAGGTCTTTCATGGGCAAAGCCTAGATGTGCTTCGCATCACTTCTACCCAAATTCTATTGGGCACAACTTTGTCATGTGGCTATGCCTAACTGCAAAGGAGGCTGGGAAATGTAGTTCTAGCTGCATGCTTTCAGGGAAGAAGTAGTTAAACAATTATCAAAGTTCGTTTATGAATATTTTTATGTTGTGGCAAATACTGCTTCTACAACTTCATAATTGCTTGGAATCAGGTGATGAATACTCAGAAAATAAGGATCCCCTATGAATCTTGAAGACATAAAGAATTGGTCTGATCGTCAGTTACAAGCAAGGCTGTGTTGTAGGTGAACTTTTTTTCTTTTTCTTGTTGTCAGCAAATAATCGTTGAGTCATTATGTCATTCCCCAACAGATGACCCATCTACTACCCCTGTTATTTGTCCTTAGCTTTGTCTCAGAACAGAGTCCTGTGTGACTTGCCTGCCTTCTCTCCCCTTCCCCCAGACGTCATCTTGCCTTTTCTATTCAAACAAACTAGTTTTCAGGAAAAGATATTTAAGATTTACAAATTTATTTACAAGGTGGTGTAAATCACTGAAATGGCTTTATGTATAAGTTATCTAATCAGCATTAACATTCCAAGCAGTTTGGAAATGATTTTGTATTTCTGGAATTTCAGGAGATCACAGTTTTGCTATCTGGGAGAGCTATTCTGATCTTGAAATCATACTTTGGGAGCTGATCCTGCCTCTTTAAATCAGAATTGCATTTCA
>NW_007730034.1:84298-85594 GCF_000696425.1 Galeopterus variegatus
AGGTGGTAATATACATGTTAACTCACGTAACTCTTTGCAGTTTACACTATTGGCCTGATTTTTATAGATAAAAACAATGAGAAGTTAAATGATTTCCTAGGGTCACAGCTAAGTAAAAAAAGTAAGGGAAGCACCCTTTTAAATAAGCAAGAGAAGTGGTGAGTTTAAGCCTAGAATTTGTTTTTTCCTCTCCATCATGCTTTTTATTATCCAATCATCTAATACACTTGGTCCTCTCATAAATCAGCACCTGATATCCCCACTGTTTCCTATGCTCAGGATGTAACCACTGGGGACATAAAAGGCAGAGGTTGTAACATTTCCTGCCTCTAGTCAAGCTGATGTTGAAAACTCAGCATCTCATTTTCCCATGGCAATAAAAAATATATATATAAGCAGGCAATGTGCAGTGAGAGTGTAGGAAGAGGGTGTTAGATATCAAAAGGACACCTTTTTTATATCTTCCTTCTATATAGTTTAATAAAAGAGAAGTGACCTAGATACTGTCAAAGGTTAGCTCTTCCATGAGGGGTGGGTAGAAGAGCACTAATGAAAAAAGTTCAGCACCTTACATTGCACCTTATGCCTGTCCATATACAATCAAATTTGCTGCATAAGATGAATTATATCTCTGTATGTTGTAGAAGGCACAGTTAACCATGTCAGTTAAGGGAGTGTTAATTTTCCTGTTTCACTAAAAGCATTACAGCCAAGATGTTCCAAATGGGTTTACTTCTTATAGCTGAACCCAGTGAAAAATAAATGAGAAGCCATTTACATCACGGGAAATATATACCTGATACAGCTTGATGTTTAAAAATCTAACATAGGCTGGCACGTTAGCTTAGCTGGATAGAGTATGGTGTTATAACACCAAGGTCAAGGGTTCAGATCCCTGTACCGGCCAGCCACAAAAACCAGACAAAAACAAAAACAAAATAAAAATCTAACAAAGTTTCAGTTAGGCAAGATGATGAAGTTCTAGAGATCTGCTGTACATCGTGGTACCTATAGTTAACAATACTGTATTGTACACTGAAACATCTATTAAGAGGGTAAATCACATGTTCAATGTTCATACCTCAGTAAGAAAAAATCCAACACTGGATAAAATCAAGAAGAAGAGATGTCAAAAACTGGTTAGGACATTCTCACCTGGAATTTTAGAGGTCTTAAGATTATACTCTTAGGAGACCCATAAAGACAGGCTGCCTAACTGGAAATCTTCCTCTTTATGTAATGATGAAAGGTTATTTTTTTTTTCCTTTTTGTCTTTTTTCGTGTCCGGCAACGGAT
>NW_007730034.1:86092-108943 GCF_000696425.1 Galeopterus variegatus
TTTTTTTCCTTTTTGTCTTTTTTCGTGTCCGGCAACGGATCGCAACGCTCAGTGTCGCGCCTGTACCAGACCGGGACCGGCAACGGGATTGCAAACCTCGGTGTTGCTCCCACCCCTCGCTCAGCCAGTGAGCGGGAACCGGTCTGTATGTGGGATCCGAACCCTCGGTGGGAGCGCCACTGCGCTCCCAAGCGGCGCACTGTAGCAGTGCGCCACCGGGCCAGCCCAATGAAAGGTTATTTTTAAAGAAGCTGGAAATAGATAGTAAAAGAATTTTTAACATCTTTTATCAAAGCTGAAGAGTTCCTAAGAGGTGAATGCCAATCAATTGCTTTTCATGTCTGTAGTGATAAAACAAAGAAAATAGGTTTAAATTACAGTCAAAGAGCTTTCATATCAACCTAGGAAAGAGCCTTCCTGAGGATGATAAAGTACTTGTTTACAACAGTGAGAAATGTGGTAAAGACTCCAAGATTAGAGATCTTCAAGAAGATAAAAAAAAAATTGTTCTGGGTAAGCAGCCCTTGCTAAAGTCAGGGGGCAAGGGAAAATGTTTTTCTAAGGTTCCACCCAACCCTGACTCCATAAAATAAGTGTCTTTCAAAAGTTCATGAAAGTACGTGATTTTCTTTAAATATCTTTTCTCTGTAAAGCCAGAGCTGAAATTCAAACTTAAGACAGAGTGATTCTGATGCTTATTTTGATTATACTTAAAAGTGACAAAATGGTCTTTCTCTGAAAATCATTACTTTAAAGATAAACTTCAAAATATTAATATGCCCTCATGCCCACAGAAAGCAGCATGCATTCACGTTTCCCATCATTGTGCTGGAGCCGGCTTATATCAGGTCATAAGAGCCAATTACATGCATCTCTTCCCAAATACACATTCAGAGTCTTCACAATGGTAGCTTGAAATCAGCCATGGTGTAAACACTTACATCATGGAAATTAGCAAACACTACAAATCAGGGTTGTTTTGTTGATGTTGTTGTTTTTCAGAAAACTATTGTTAAATGTTTACCAGTTTATCACTGCTTTCCATTGTGTTTAGAAAGAGAAACATTAACTTTCTGCCCAAAAGAGATTCTAGCTGACATTTGGCAAATTATTTAATCCTCTAGATTCCTCTGCTTTCTCATCTTTGAAATGAAAATAATAATTCCTCCTTCACAAAATTGTTGTTAGCATGAATGGGGATAATGTACGTGAAGTACTGAGCACAGAGCCTGCACGTAGGAAGCACTGGTTGAGGTATGATGGTGCGGGCACCTGCAGCAACGAGCTGCTGGTAGGCATTGCCCTGGCATTAGCAGTATCCATCTTGATAGTCAGGTTTTTTAAATCACTTTGGGCATTGATTTTTAAACACTATTATTGCAAATTTTGAGACCATTCAAAATTTCTGAGACTCAAAACAAAATAGGTAGCACTGAGTTGAATAGAAACTATTTGCCTTTCAAACTACTGTCTGAAATCCCCATCCTCAAATAATTGTACTTATTTGGATGGTTTAAGATAGTGTTTCCAAAATTATCAAATCACAGGTATCATCTGAAGAATTTCTGGGGGAGGAAAAATGAGAAACTGTGTTCTTATCCCAGCCCTTTTAAATATATCTCAGTGGTTTTCAAACTTTTGCATGTATCTGAATCATTTGGAGCATTTGTTAAAACAGACTGTTGGGCCCCACCTTCAGAGTTTCTGACTCAGGGGTTCCAAGGTGTCACCCCAAAATTTGTATTTCTAACGAGTTCCCAGGTAATGTTGATGGTGGTGGTTCCTGAACCACTCTCTGAGAACCACTGTTCCATCTCATCCTCCACTCTGAAATGACCAATTCTTTGTATCAGATTAGTGCATGTTAGTGGGCCTTACCCTTAGGACACTTGCTTTTACTTCAGGACACCTTGGTCTTTGTATCAGTATGTGTTACTGCATAACAAACCACCCCAAAATTTGGTAGCTTAAAAAAATAATTATTGTTGTTAATGAGTCTATGGTTCAGCAAGGTGTTTCTGCTGATGTCGGTCAACTTAGATGATGTCCAGTTGGGCCTCACCATGAAGCTGGGTTCAACAGACCACAGGTTGGGTGATATCCAATTGTCTCACATGTCTGGTGGCTGACTGGCTGTCAGCCATGGTGACAAAGGTGGCTAGGCTACAAGGTGCTCATCATCTGGGAGGCTAGCCCAGGCTGGTTTACACGGTCACAACAAGATTCCAAGAAAGAAAACAGAAACATTTACAGTTTCTTGAGGCCTAGTCTTAGATCTGTCATAATTTCATTTCCCCTGCATTCTATTTGCCAAAGCAAGTCATAAGACCAGCCCAGATTCCAGGGGTGGGGAACTAAATTCCATTTCTGATGGGAGGAGCTGCAAATTCACTTTACAAGGGGTGTGGTTGAAAGGAAGGATGAAAAATTGGGGCCATTTTGTAATCAGTTTCTCACCATGCCATCTGCAAACAGAACACTGGCTAACCCACTTAATATCCTTAAAAATGGCCAGATGCATCTAATTGCTAAGGTAAATACAGTTGTGTTCTCTGGCCGAGATTCCTACTACACAGACTACATCTGTTTGAGTATGCATTACCTCTTCCTGTATCTGAGGGTAAGAAAAACACCCCCCAAAATGTAGTTACCCGTAGCCTGTGTTCCAGGGCCAAACTCCTGCTTCCCAGGTGTAGCCAGATCCTTCACACTCCTGCATGTGCACAACAAATGACCTACCATTGTTTAATCTTGGAAGAGGGATGCTACATAATAGGGTTACCAAATACTTAAGAAATAATTTTCCTGGATTCCGGTATCTCCCTCCTCCACATGCCCTTAAACACATTTTATATTTTAATAACATTTTCCAAAGACACTGCACTGAAGAAGAAAATTTTGAGGAGTGTTTTTAAAGAACACTTTGATCTTACTTCCCAGATGAAATCTCCCCAAATCCATTTAACTCTAATTTTGTAGTAAAATGCCATGTATTGTTTCCTTAATAGAAATGATGCCAACATTACCACAGGAAAAGGTCAAAGAGATGAGAAGACTCAGTGAGCCATGTCATATTTATGCTGCATGTGGATATTTTATCTTCTTTATTCTTTTACTATTGACATTAGCCTTTGAAAATGCTTTAGGCAAGTTAAAATTATTGCTGTCTATTGGGATTTCCTAGAATGTCTATGGAAGCCATAAGTTATTTCTATTAGTTTGTGCTCTTATAGGAAAATCATACCTAAGATTTGGCTCCAAATGGTAATATTGTGAATTAAAATTTCATAAATGGACGAGTGATGTATGTAGCAACACTGGAAATTTGCTGGTGAGTATTTTTGGAGGGTCTACTGGAGCAAATAAATCTATGGGATCTCTTCCATCCCTCTGCTCTTCCCTCCCAGTATGTCTCTTCATACAAATGAATACCAAGGTTTATATTCAATGAAAAAGAACAGTCACAAAAGAACATATATCACCTAACAGGAATCTGTGGATGGAGTCGACCAGTTCCTCCCATGTTACTTTCTTTGGTGACACTTGGAAGCAAATATATGAACTCATTTTATGTTTGGTGGAGATGAGCTTTCTTGGTTACAACAACGTTGCAAAAGTAAAGCTCTATTTCCTACTACTGATTTCAAATCTGGATCCTCCATTTCAGCTCAGAAACAAACAAACAAATCTAGCATATCATCTAACTCAAACCTCAATTTAAACTCAGTTAATTTTTAAAGGAGTTTTGAAAACTTCTGTACTCCCACCCACATCACCTTCTACTGAAAGCCTGGAAAATTTAGACAGGTACCAGTAGGGGTCTGGCAAAGAAGACGGAGAAGAAAGCAAGTTCCCACTCTTGGTATGGTCTTTTTCTCGTATCCTAAGATGCATGGGCACTTGGCTCTGTATGAAGGGTAAGCATCTGACACAGGCTCAGTCGGGTCGTGCTCTACAGCCACGTGACTGGATCCCTGTGCAGCTTCCTGGCCTGCATGGCCCTCTGGAGACACAGCCACAGCTGCCACCTCCAGTGATCACGCTCCTCTACAGAGTTCTGTCATGCAGTGTGATCACTTGGCCTGGTGGCCTCTTGGGACACGTTCACAGCTAATGTCCTTGCTTTGTATTCTGGGTCCAAAGGAAACTCACAGATCCTTGCTTCATGTGAGAAGTTGAGGTTATTCACTGGCCTATCTCTTTTCAACTTGTGGCAACATTTTTCTCAAGTTCCCCAACTTTATGGGAACACATGACCAGCCTCACGCCCATCCCCCCATGGGACAACTGGTTTGTGTGTAGGACAAATTGTAAAATGTTAACTTTAAACTGATTTTTAAACCACATGTATATGTTTATGCAGCCTAAAAGGAGTGAAATTCAGGGGGAAAAAATATTGCTATATTGAGCCAAGAAAATCCAAATATATTAATATATGAGAAAAATGAGAATTCACCTTATATATTAGCTATGAAAAATGAACCAAAAAATTGACAATGTTTATGACTGGACAAAATGTCCTAATTTTGCCTTAACAGATTCGCACATAATTATAAATTATAAGGTGAGAATTCCTTGAGTATTTAAATTGATTACAGTAGGGAAGTGAATAATTAGTAGTTCTGTAAAGAGATAGCTTTACAAATAAGCTTGGAATATGTGATTATTTTGCCCATTAAATCAAGAGATTTTGCTTTGCTATGAATTCCAGACCCTACAGCTCATATATTCAGTTTCGCTCTGTTTAGTAAGTATTTATATTTTCTCTCCAGCCAGACTATGAGCTCCACTGGGACAGGTACAACGTTTCATCTTTCTCCATATGCCTCAGCAACAAATATAAAACTATACATGTGGTAAACGTGTTAATAAGTATGGATGGTTGCTTAATTAATTCAGAACCTCAAATTCAGAAAATGTCTAAAGAAAAAAAACATATTTTGTTAGGATAATCTTTTTTCTAGGTCATATTCTTCTTCCTCACTCAACACCTTATTTCTGAATTTATAAAAGAAAAACTTTCCACATTTCTGGAATTAAGTTAAGAGGAAACAATTGTGAATGCAACATTTTTAAAGAAAATATGGTGATCACGGAGACATAAAAATACCTATCCATGACTCAAAGATTGATTAGGCCACATCAACGAGGTATTTGGCAGGTAATAATAATCAATAAATAATAAACAGTTCCAGTCAACAAAACAGAGAGCTGCAAATATATAACAATGCATACTTTATTTCTAATTATGTTCCATAGGTTTGTAAAATAAAATGATATAAGTTTTGTGCACAGAGCTGCAAACTTAGGAAGAAAAACTCTTTGTAGCCACCATTAAAATCACTGTGAATTTTTAGCACACTCTGGAGCAGTATTTCCCAATGAGTTTTATTTGAAATAATAATGGTTATTATATGAAAAGAAAAAAAAAGAGTTCCAAGGTCAAATAAATTGGGAAATACTGGATTATATAAAATTAAACAGGTTTCTTAAGTGCAGAACTTCTCAGAGCTTTACATAAGCTAATGAGCATAATGAATCTCAGAGAATTATACTGTGTGCATTCCCAAAAATTACCTTCCTAAGAAACACTTTTCCTCAGAGAAGAAAGGTTTATATTTGTGAAGAAAAAAAAATTTATGTAGGACCTAGACATTTAAAATAGTTCAAAACGGTTCAAACGTGATCAAAGTATTTGTTTTCATGCTTTTAGGTATTTATCCAAATGATTTAATCCATCTGTCAAGGAGCTGAGTCTACACTATCCCAAACATTTAACATTTTCAAATATCTGGATGTTTGGCATTGTTTAAATTAAAAAGCTTAGCTGGTGGGTTGAATTCTTTACTTCAGCCATAAATGCAATCTGTACAATCAATACCATTTTTAAAAAAGAAAGAAAAAAAGTAATAGTTTCTACCATATGAGGTTTATTTATTTGTTCATTCAACAACTACTTACTGAGTACCTAATATGTACCAGGCATTTTCTCCATGGCTGAGGCTACACTGGTGAGTAGAGAGGCTACCCAGGGAAGAAACAGACAATACATAAAGAAACAAGATAATTTCAGATATAAGCCATGAAGACAATAAAAAGGGCTAGAGAGAGAGAGAGACTGGATGGATGCTTTAGTTTGAGTGATCAGGAAAGGCCATGCTGAGGAGGTTGAAAATTGATATAAAACCTAAATGATTCATATGAGCCAACAAAAGATCTGGGGAACGTTCAAACCAGATGAAACAAATGCCAAGTCTTGGAGTAGTAACATGCATGGATTTTTCAAGAATCAACGAATCTGGCTTGTGTGGCTAAATATAGTAGGAAGAAGCAGATGACAGGTACCGATTTAACAGAGTGTGTGTAAGAGCTTTAGGCTACTACCTTACCTATAGAAAGTGCTCAATTGATTAATGCAATGATGGTAATGACGATGATGACAACAATGATGTCTTAGGAACAGAAATAAAGTAGAAGAAACTTGCAAATGTCAGAGTCAGGAAATATGTTTTTAGAGTAAAATTCAGAGTTACCTTTCTATCGTGGTATAGATGATATAAGGATTAGTCAAGGTAAGTAACACCCATAACAAACAAAGACAAAATTTCAGTGGCTTGACGAAACAACAGTTCACTTCTCACTCACATCACAATCTGCTTTGGGTTCGCGGCTGTCCCCAAAGTGGCGACTCATCAGCTCAGGCTCTGTCTGCACCACGCTGCTCCACCGTCTTAGAATCTCCAATCTCAGGGCAAACAGGCAGGAAAAAGGAGACTGCATGAGGAAGATCCACCAGCTACTTCACGACCTCCCAGAGGTGACCTACATGACCCCTACTCACACTTTACTGGCCTGGGTTAGTCATACGATCCAGCCTGGATCTAGGGGGCTGGGAAATGCAGTCTTCCTGTGTGCCCAGGAGTCTAGTGCACACTCGTGAGCATGTCACGTTGTCTCTGCCACAACATACGTGATCTCATAAGCATAGTGAGCTTTTGAGAAAAATTCACCCTTGAATTGGTAGAGAAGTAAAATGAACAGTGCAACAAACTTTTTGTGAGGTTCAAAAATCTCTCACGTCAGGCTGTGACAAGATCAGGCAGATTCTGGGTTATCCTACCCTTTTCTCCCATTCAAGAAAGCTCATCAACTTGTCAGTGGTTACACTGTAAACTCTATTTAAAAAAAAAAAAGTCATTGGAAAAATTTTTTTAACTCTTCTTAAACAAACCTCACAACAAATTGCTGCACAGTATTGTACCTGAACATCATAGTTAGGAACTGCTAAAGGTACTGCGTCATGGAAAAATACACAAAACAAACATAAAAGACTGTACTGATCATCGTTCAGTTCTTTTGCCCGTTCCTTCAATGCATATTTACTAAGCTCCCACTGAGTGCTTCAGCATTCGTATCAGAGCCTCCATGGCTCGGATGCATTTTTTTTCCTTCTTTTTTTTTTTTTTTTTTTTTTTTTCGTGTCCGGCAACGGATCGCAACCCTCAGTGTCACGCCCGTACCGGACCGGGACCAGCAACGGGATCGCAACCCTCGGTGCTGCGCCCGCACCTCGCTCAGCCAGTGAGCGAGAACCGGTCTGTATGTGGGATCCGAACCCTTGGCGGGAGCACCATGGCGCTCCCAAGCGGTGCACTGTAGCAGTGCGCCACTGGGCCAGCCCCTCGGATGCATTTTTATTGTCTTCATTCTGAGGGTCCAGTTGGACCTTCCCTGAGGCTTCCCTGACGACAGCTCCACTTTTACTAAAGGGAAGGCAGTGGGGGGTGAGGAGACGGAAGACTCCTGTAGATGGCCAGGCCTGCAGCATTGTGAAACTGCAGATGAAGAGAAGATTTGGGCACCTTTGTATTGGCAAGAAGATAACCAAGGACAGTGTTTAGAATCACAAATGCTTTTGAAGCCACAAGACATTGTACACATTAAATTACTTCATCTCCCTCAGCCTCAGTTTGCTCACCCATAAAATAGGTGGCAGGGCTGCGGTGCATACAAAGCACTGAGCTCAGTGTCTGTTTCACACAAGTGATGAATTCTGCACATAGTAGGGTGAATGGGGGACATACGTACAGATCCATGAAACATGATCTGTGTGATTAGCTGAGGTAACTGAGGAATATCGCCCAAGAGCAAACTGAGGGGAGGGTGACTAACATAACGACGTGAACAGATTGTAGAGAAACCACAGGGGGATAACTTGGTGAATGTTTCACCTGGGACGAGGGTGGACAGGGAATGAGGAGAGACATGTGACCAAAGCGGCCCTGCAGGAGAGCTCCAGTGTGACTCGCATGTGCTCCATCCCCACCACGCTGCTGAGAGGAGCCTTCTCTGAGCTCAGTCTGCCTGCTCCCTGATTTGACGCAGCTCTGCCAGAATCTCTGACACAACAGCTGCTACACAACCCACAGCCTGGGGTCAGAGCACGCATGCAAGTGGAGGAAGGGACAGACCTAGTAAAGAAAGAAAGAAGGGCATAAAAAATGGGTGCAGGGAGAAACCAAATGTTTTGATGTTAGCTATACTAGGTGCTTGTGACAGAAAGAGTAAGGAGCTGAAGCCTAGATGATCTGCATTAAACTAAATGTAATTAGTATAATTAAATACAAATTAATGTGAAAATATAATTAATGCATACTAATTACAGTACATGTGAAGCCTGTGGTGTTTATCTGATCTGAAGGGGCCATAATTAGCAGCCCAAGTGATTAGCAAGAACAAAATTCTAGCAAGCAAGACAGATTATCCTTAAATGTTAAGTAGGTATTATTCTAACCCTTGTAATTTCCTATTGCCAAATTTATTTCAAAAGTCATTAGCTAATTTTTGACATTCTGGATCTGAGAAAATAAAACATATTAAAATGTATTCATTGTTCAGGAGACATCAGCCACAAGGAACAAGCCCAGGTTTAGGCCACAGTATCTCCCTATCACTTTTCTGAAATGTTAATTGTTTCACTCTTTTGGTTTAGAGTCCTGTGATTCCAGTTATATATGTCCCAGAGAGGGTAACACATTAAACCATTCTCAGCTGTTGAAAACTAAACACAGACTATTGCATCAAATACCTAGAAATCAAGGGAATGGGATACTGGACAAGCTACACTCAAGGGAGATCACAACGCACCCAAAAAATGGCTACAGGAAGAACCAAAGTACCCAGAATCCAAAGGAGGGCATTAGCACCTTGTAAAGAGAGAGAGAGAGAAAATAAAGGCCTGGAGAAGAAGGTCCCAAAGGCAAACCTTCTCCTCTGTGACTTCGTGTTAGCCACGCCTCTACAAGATAGATGAACACACTCAGCTTGTGAAAACTGAGTTCAGATCCCACAGCAAGAGCAGAATTACACAGCACAGGAGAGCCATGACCCTACCTGTAGGTCTAAGATTGCTCTATTCCATTGGGAAGGTCAATATTTTCATTCCATTACATCAGAAAGCTTTAGGTCCTAGCTATAAATATGTAGAATTCTCCTGAGTGTTGCAAACTTTTATCTTTATCAGAATGTTTCCAGGCTGATGGACATTTTGGTGAGTCCTGATTCTCTTAAAATCTTTCTACAAGTCTAATTAGATACATCTGGCTCTGATTAATTTAAAATTAACCTGCCAAGCACTGTCTCGGAAGAACTGCCAAGTCCGAGCCTCTCTGAGCCATTGTCTTGCTGACACTAGTACTGGAGGAGCACGTGAAGCCTGACAAGTTGGAGGCGGGTGGTATCACTGGGGGCTGGAGGTGACAAGTTGCTCCATGAAAAAAAGGGAGTGTGGGCCAGGCTGGAAGGAAGCCACGACTTATATTCCTTTCTAGCCATCCCAGTGCTTAACAATGTCTTACAAATGATGGACACGTAATAACTGTGTGTTGATTGAAAAGGGGGCCAATAAGGACTAATATACTTCTCAATAAATCACCGACACAGCAACATCCCCAAGATTTCAATTAATGAAATAAATATGCTAAAATATTAGCAGAAAAAGAGGGAAAGAGAATATTCAAGGACAAACACAAGTCCAGCAGCATGTCTGATGATGTTTGGGCACCTACTTGCTCACTCTTTAACTATTTCATAGATCTAGCCTTTGGTTTTGTATAGAGAAATGTGTTTTCTGAAGACGCAGAACTCAACTGTTCTCTGTCTTGGAGACTGACAGATCTGTTCTCTTTACTGTCATCAGTGGCTTTGATTGAAGATGGTTCTTCTCTTTCCTAACCTCTGTGGGTGGCTCCACTCCTTCGGCTCCTTCCTCCTGCACTGGCACTGCCCAGCATCTGCGTTCAGCTTTCTTCTCTTTTTACCCTACACGATCTTCCTTGCTTATCAGTCGTATTCCACTACCTCATATTTGACCATCACTTTTAGTATGATGACTCCCTAACCTGTATCTTCACCCAGATCATACTCCTGAACTCTAAACAGTTACTCAACATATCCACCTACAAGTCCCACAGGCACGTGTCCAGCTTGAAGTCACTAACATTCCTCCCTTACTCACTCTTTTTCCTGCATTTCCATTTTCAGAGAATGAAACAGTCACACACCCATCACCCAGTTACTCAACATATCCACCTACAAGTCCCACAGGCACGTGTCCAGCTTGAAGTCACTAACATTCCTCCCATACTCACTCTTTTTCCTGCATTTCCATTTTCAGAGAATGAAACAGTCACACACCCATCACCCAAGCCAGATACCTACAAGTGCACCCTTTCTCCCTCTCACTCCCCATTCCCAATGCATCTCCAAGTCCTGCTGACTCTGGCAGTTAGCTGTCTCTCAGAACTACCCTCCTCTCCACCCCTAATGCCACAACCCTAGTTCCAGCTACCTCCCAATGTCACCTTGACTGCTGCAATAGGCTCGACTGGCCTCCCACAAGTCCCTTCTCTTGTTCCTCTCCAGTCCATTCTCTATGCTGCAGCCAATGGGATCCTTAAAAAATGTATAATATTCAAATGTCATCAGATCAAACACACACGCACACCACTTTGCTTAAACCTCTTCTTTTATTTCCCCTGGGGAAAAACACCAAAATCCTTTCACAGCCTTCAAGGCCCTGTGTGGCGGCTCTCACCTCCTCTCCAGTCTTATCTCACCCCACTCTCTACTTTTTCTTTACATTCCAGCTGCACTGTTCTTTCACTATCTCAAACGCTCTGAATATTTAATTTGTTTACATTCCTGCCTTTTCTGTGAAACTAAAGATCCTTTGGAACAGAAAACATAGCATACCCCTCCATGAAATCTCACAATACAATGGTGCCCAGCTGAATGGAGAGTGAACAGAAAAAGGGACTAGAAGATCCAAGTGTCCTGAATGTCTCTTGGATTAATTTCCCTCAATCATTGCTTTTAAATATGTAGATTGTTTTTAAAAACTAAAGCGATTTCTTTCTGTTCCCCGAAGTCCTTTTTCTAGAGGTAAGTTTCCAAACTACTACTATGACTAAGCAAAGTGCTGGCATGTCAAATGACAAATATCCCAAAAAGCAAAATATGGCTACTCTGTAAAATTGAGTCCTAGGTACCCAATAGGCTATTGTGCTTTTCGCTGCCAGAACATCTTCTGGTCAATCGATGCTTCCAAAATCAGATGTTTCTCATCAGCAAGAAGAAAGAGATTCCAGAAGGTGAAGATTTTATAAATGCATTGAAAATGTTGACATTTTTATTTCAAGTTATGATTGAAATGAGAATAACCTTATATTTTAAAATGCTAGAAATGCTCTTGATGTGGTGACAAAGCAAAGGGGAAAGCTGAGGCTGCCAGAACAACTTTTTTATTTCTCAGATGAACTTGAGAACAGAACGAGCGTGGCCAGGAGTTCACCTCACCCTGAAGGCGCTCGTGCTCACTGGGAAGCCTGTGAACACCCCGCAGCCGATGGCCAGTTCCAGGAAAGCTCGTTCAAGCACATCCCATCCAAGAAAGGACAGCTCCAAGCAACAGTGCCCAATCTCCACAATTTCCTCCAGATTTTCCTTGTGACTGTCAACTTATTGCTACTGACCTAAAAGCCCCAGAATGCCGTTTTTTGTGCTACTTACTGTCCCTGCTTCTTTCCCAGCCTCAGGTTCCCTGGTGAATAAATATCCCCATACCCTCAACTGCAGGATGGAGATGATATAATGCCTCTCTCTCAGGGTTGTGGGGAGGAATAAGTGAGAAAAGAGCCTTGAAAGCTCACGGATTTACACATTTTAGTACTCAACGTCAGCTGAACTGGAAGCCGATGTCATCCTTTCTTCCAATAGGAACACAGAGAAGTTCTGTGGAAAACGTGGGAGAGTATCCAGCTCTGAGACCTCATCTGAATATGGAATGAAAGAAGGGTCCCAAAATATGTAGCTGGTGGCTTTGCACTGTGTCATCTTAGATAAGCTGTGTTACGTTTCTCAGAATTTCCTTCCCTGCATGGTGCCAGGTTAGCATTGGCAACAAGAGAAGCATTTTTAAGTTTTGGAAGGTGCAGTGAAGCAGCAGCCCTCGCACTCTGAAGGTCGGTCAAGGGAGTGAGGCTCGGTTGCAGCTCGTGGAGGTTGTCGCTGATCCGTGGGCTCACCTTGTAAACGTGGAACTCTCCAGGCTTGCAGGAACTCCAGTTCCCACCAGGGAGCTTCCTTCAGCTTCTTTAAATCCAAACCAATTTGCACTTGAGGGATCCAGTTTAACCTCATGTGTCCCAGTTGGGTTTTGCTCTTTCCCACTTCATGTTCAACTTTTCTCCTGACAGCCAGTCCTGTAGACCTACAGCAACTGCTCATGCAGAGACCACAGCCTGCCATGGAATGTTTGTCCAGATCCCTAAGTTACATAAGGTCTAATCCCTATCATAACCCTTTATTTCATCTCATTCATTGTAGTTCTGCTTCTCTGATCAAACCTAACTGATACAGTAGAATTCCTCCCCATCTTACTTTTTTCCTGACTTTCCTTGGGAGATGAAAGAGAGCTTCCTAAGGAAGTGCACCATGTCATCCTCTGTCACAAGTGGGAAAAGGTACCATCATTATCATGCGACTCAGGAATGTACGGTCACCTGTGCTTCATCCACCCTGACCCTCAACAGCTGGGGATCAGGACCAATATCTACATCCTCGTAAAAGTAATGCTTATGAGACAAATGCTTGATCTTCCATACAAGGTGTCCAATGTGCTCAGATCCAATGTAGGCAATTGTTAATTCCTTATGCAGCAGATAGGATTAGGGAGAGAGGATCCCAGTCATCTTTCAAATTTCTAGAATTCCCACACTCCCGAAGCCCCACATGACCTGAGTAGAAGTAGTTTTTCTGCTGTAAAATACTCACCCTAACATCCTGACCCACATGCTCAATGGCCCTTTCAGAAGCAGATGACAAAAGCAGAGGCCCCTCACATACAATGTAGTTGTAGCATTTGCCAAGTTGCCAAGGCAACAGAACCAATGACTGAAACACTTCTGTCAAAACTTTCCAGGGACAGTGATCTATATGGCAACAGAAAATACATTTTTGCTGTAAAAGACAACTTCCGTGGTTCAATCTTGTTTCAGAGTAACACAGCTGAACAACAATTGTGCAACCTCAGGAAAGTCTGGGTGTGTTGAGGACACCACACATTAGCACCTTGCTATGATTTGAATGATGGTGTCCCTTCCAAAATTGATGTTGAAACTTAATACCCAACAGTATTAAGAGGTGTGGCCTTTGGGAGATGATTAAGTCATGAGATTAGTGCCCTTACGAAAGGGCCTGAGGTTGAAGGGACCACCTCTTGCCCTTCTGCCTCTTCTACCATGTCTCTTCCATCTCTTCATTGCACACAGAACTCCTCCCCTCCAGAGGATGTAGTGATAAGGTGCCATCTTGGAAGCAGAGAGCAGCCCTCACCAGACATCAGTCCCACTGGCAGCTTGATCTTGGACTTCCCAGCATCCACAACTGTGAGAAATAAGTTTCTGTTCTTCATAAATTACCCAGTCTCAGGTATTTTGTTATAGCAGCACGAGTGGACTAAGACACACCTTCATCATTAACAGTGCCTTACATGGGAAGAGTGCTCGTCAGCACTCAAGAGGCTCACCCTACATTATCTCATCTGAATTCACAACCATCTTGCCAAACAGTAAATGGGGATTACTATAGTGGCCATTTTACAGATAATAAAAAAGGAGATCAGTATTGACATGACTTTCCACAGTCATGGAGACACAGAGAAGTAGAGTAGGAGCAAAAATCCAGGTATTCCGAGTCTCAGTCCAAGGATTGCCACTACATTGTCATAACTTTAGAAAGTTGTTATACATAAATATCTTACAGAGAGACCAGGTGATTTCTACTTCTTTGGGAGGTAGAATTCATTATATCTACCGAGCTGTTCCAGTCACCGGCCAATCATCAGGGAAGAATGAGCATCCAGGCCGAAAGAAGAAAAAGGACAAAATGGATTCCACTGATTGGATATATCCAGAATCATCATTTTTATTAACAACTCCACTGTTCAAAAACTTTCAGGCTGCTATGCAGGGGAAATAACCAAATAGACCTTCTCTGGAAACAGAAGGTGTCTATAGGAGGCATAACATCCCCACCACTCCGCCCACACACTTTGAAGGAGGAGACATAGAACCTCTCCACTCTCAGCCCAGTACTGGAAAAATCATTTTATCAGGCCCCAGTTCCCTTCATCTGTAAAATGAGAAGCTTGGAGTAAATACTTCCTATATGAGTCAGGATTCTCCAGAGAAATAGAACCAGTAAGACATATAGAGATATATAAATGGAGATTTATATTGGGGATTGCCTCATGCAATTACAAAGGCTGAGAAGTCCCACAATATGTCATCTGCAAGCTGGAGAACCAGGAAAGCAGGTGGTGTAATTAAGCCTGAGTCTGAAGCCCTGAGAACCAGAGGAGCTGATTGTGTAAGTCCTGAAGCTATGGTGTAAGGCTTGAAAAGCAGGAGCTCTGAAGTCCAAGGCCAGGAGAAGATGACATCCCAGCTCAAGAAGAGAGAGAAGCTGCCCCGCTTGTCCCTTTTTGTTCTGTTGGGGCCCTCAACAGACTGGATGGTGCCACCCACATGTTCTTTATTCAGTCCACTGATTCAAATGCTAATCTCTTTCAGAAACACTCTCACAGACACACCCAGAAATAATGCTTTACCATCTATCTGGTCATCCCCGAGCCCAGTCAGGTTGGCACATAAAATCTACCATCACATTCACAAATGCCCTTTACAGATGTGACAGTCTATGGTTGGTGGAAAGTGCCTGAGGGGAGCCATGGTGTCATGAGAAAAGCACTGGGTGAGGGGTCGGAAGGGTGGGTTCAGAATAGGGTGCCTCTGCTTCTTACTGGCTATGTGACATCAGGCAACTCGGTCAACACCTCAGAGCTGAAACTGCCCATCTCGCAGGGTTTATCCTTGGTGAGGAGTTAATGTACACCTGATAACTATCAGCTCTTATTAGTAATCACAGCAGCGTCTCCCTCCTGACTCCAAACCAAAATGAAGGGCCTGGCTGGGTCAGGTGAACCTGTGATCCAGTGGAACTGCTTTATCTATTGCCTGCATTGATGTAAATGCAGAAAAGGAGGCCCAGAGGCAGGAAGATACCTGTGGTATCTTGGAGGAAGACAGTAGAAGTGGCCACAGGAGAGGACAGCTTAGTGTGTGTGGCTCCACCCATGCCTAGAGCCAGGTCTGCTGGTACCTCAAGGATGCTGCAGGCAGAAGCCAAAGGTGCCATCTCCCTGTGGAGTTTGTTGTGTCACAGGATCAACTGGGGTTACTTCCAGACCTGAAAGACAGATTAATCCAGCTGGGGAATTGGGGACATTTTTACAGGAGAACACAGTGTTGCTCTGGGCCATGAGGAGGACCCAGAAAGAGCATCATTGGCACCTAAGGGCTCCCATCAGGGCAGCACCAGGCCTTGAAGCAGCACTCTCCCCAGAGCCCCTGCAGCAGAGGCCATCCATGGGTTTCCTTCTAGTAGTCAGTGGGCAGGGACATTCACAGGGAGCACATAGAAGACACTACAGGGACTCCCAGAGTCTCCACATTTGCTGTGTGGTGGGGGTAAGTATAATTTTAACATGACACCATGGGTGCCCACAGGCTAGAGGGATGGAGGATACCTGGGTCCTATTTTATTAGAGTGAGATGGACAAGAAAAATATTTATCCCAAAAGTCCATCCAATAAATAGAAACTACAGAGTAAATATTCAAACTAACCTTTCCTTACTTGACATTTATACTTACCAGATAATTATTTTCAAAATATATTTATTTACTGTGGTATATATACCTAATAGAATACCACTCAGCCATAAAAATAATAAAATCCTGTTCTTTGTGGCAACATGGATGAACCTGGAGAACATCATGTTAAGGGAAGTAAGACAGGTACAGAAAAACAAATACTGCATGATCTCACTCATTTGTGGAATCGGAAAAAGCTAATCTCGTGGAAAAACAGAGTGGAATAGTGGTTACCAGAGCTGGGGAGGGTATGAGGGAGGGCATGACGTGGAGATATTGGTCAACAGGTACAAAGTTATATATAGTTAGACCAGAGGGATAAGTTCTAGTGTTCCATTACCCAGTAGGGTGACTACAGTAAATAATATATTTCAATATAGTTTGTATATTTCCAAATATCTAGAAGAAAGTATTCTGAATATTCTCACCACAAGAAAAAAGATAAATTTGAGGTGATGGATATGCTAATTACCATGATTTGATCCTTACACAATGTATACATACATCAGAACATCGCACTGTACTCCATAAATATGTACAATTACGTGTCAACTCAAATATATATTTATTATTAAAAATTGTCCCCAAAAGGGCCGGCCCAGTGGCGCACTGCTACAGTGCGCCACTTGGGAGCATGGCGGCGCTCCCGCCGAGGGTTCGGATCCCACATACAGACCGGTTCCCGCTCACTGGCTGAGCAAGGTGCGGGCGCAACACCAAGGGTTGCGATCCCGTTGCCGGTCCCGGTCCAGTACGGGCGCAACACTGAGGGTTGCGATCCGTTGCCGGTCATGAAAAAAGACAAAAAGGAAAAAAAAATAAAATTAAATTTTTAAAAAAAAATTGTCCCCAAACAATATATTTCTTTACCATTTGACAATAAATTGACTCTCAATCCATTGCTCATAGGATGATATCGACTAACAGAGAAGCTGACACCAGTTTTGCAACCCAGAAATTCTAATTTTGTTGATGCCTCCTGCTCAGTGTTTCTTACAAAAATAATGAATTTTGAGCCATGTTTATAAAAGAGAAAATCACAGAGGGATAGCATTTTCAAGTGCCACCTGTGCCACTAACAAGTCATATTACATCAGAATTACAGTGTGTGGCAGTGTCCCAGATTACAACATTGGGTCTGTATCACATACAAATGCATGAAATTTTAAGCTGTATTTTTCCTCACCTATACAACTGAGGGGACTGCCCAGATTTTCTTCAAGGGTCAGCTTCTACATTGCATCTCATCATTTCCAATATGATATGACCTGTGAATTCTTTCCACAGGAATAACCTTCCCAAACCCTCTTATGACATTTTTTTTTTTAACTACTGAGCGGTAAATGATTCAAAAAATTATTTTAAATAAAGGCATATTTGGGGGTTCTGGTCAAGAAGGCAGAATAGACGGTTCCCAGCGTCATTCTCTCCCACAAATCAAACAATTTACAACTATAAAAATGTAACATCAGCCAAGCTGGGGCCACTGGAGCTCAGGGGAAGAGGAGGAGTTTATGAAGGTGGGAGAAACCACAATGAGAGAAAGAAAAAACTGCTCAGACCATTTCAGGCCACAGCTGCTTTAAGGATACAGCTGCTGACTGCATGGAACAGAAGCCAGCAGAAGCTGCAGCTATGCCCTTCAGGTGGGGTTACTTGGAGGCGGCAGGGAAGAAAAGGGCCTTGGTGGCCCCCAAGACAGCAAGACCGCTAACAGGGTTCCCATGGACCCACACAGGAGCAAGGAGCCAGAACAACTGAAAAAAGGGGAACCATTCAGAGGCCAGTGAGTCGTCGCAAGGGACCGGCACAGGGCTTGTCCCATGGGAAGTGTGTGGAGCATGGGCAGTGGGGGAGACAGGCCCATCGGGAGAACACTGGGACACAGCAAGGACAGCCAACTCACCCCCCAATCAGCACAGGACAACTCAGAGGAAACTGGTTGGCAATGCAGAATTGCATGGGGTGCAGTTTGATGAAAACACTCAGGCCTAGATCAGAGTTTCTACACAACCCAGGTGCACCAGGTCTCTGGAGAGCCGGAAGTACCTATAAGGTCAACCATTAAACCTTGAGCTGCACAAAAAGCCTTACCTAGAGAAACAGCAACAAGGCAGCAATTTAGCTCAACCACACAGCTCAAGTACTGGTTCCCACAGGAAATTCTCCCCTTTTAGAAGTAAGCAAAGGACAAAAAATTAGTTCTGGCCCAGGCACACCACCAGCGCCTTGGGGCCTGCCTGGAAACCAGAGGCTTGGTGCCAGGGACCAGACCTGACTCCCACATCCAGGCACACTGCACCAGCACCTCAGGGCCTGCCCAGGGACCCAAGGCATGGAGAAGGGGACCAGACCCCCCTCCCCCAACCAGGCACACCATGCCAGTGCATTGGGCCCACCCAGAGACCCGAGGCATTGAGAAAGTGACTGAACCCCACTCCTACATCCAGGCACAACAACAGCACCTTGGGGACCCACCCAGGGGCCCAGGGTATGGAGCCAGGGGCCAGATACCCCTCCCACAACCAGGCACACTGCACCAGTGCCTTAGCGCCCACCTGGGGACCCAAGACATGAAGAAAGGGACTGGAGCCCCCTCCCACAACTAGGCACAGTGTGCCTGTGCCTGGGGGCCCACCCAGGGACCCAAGGCATGGAGAAGGGAAGCAGACCACCTCCCACAACCAGGCATACTACACCAGTGCCTCGGGGCCTGCCTGGGGACCCAAGGCATGGAGAAGGGAAGCAGACCACCCCCCACAAGCAGGCACACTGCGCCAGAGCCTCGGGGCCTGACCAGTGACCCGGAGCATAGAGAAGGGGACCAGACCCCCCCTCCACAACCAGGCACACTGTGCCAGCACCTCAGAGCCTGCCCAGGGACCTGAATCAGGGAGAAGGGGACCAGACTCTCCTCCCATAACCAGGCACAACGTTCCAATGCTTTGTGGCCCACCTGATGACCCAAGGCATGGATCCAGGGACCAGACCTCCCACCCACAACCAGGCACACTGCCAGCACCTCGTGACCCTACCCAGGGTTTTGGAGCTTGGAGCCAGGGACCAATCCCCCTCCCACAACCAGGCACACTGCACCAGCGCCTCAGGGCCCACCAGGGGACCCAAGGCATGGAGAAGGGGACCAGACACCCCTCCCACAACCAGGCACACTGTACCAGCACCTAGGGGCCTGCCTGGTGACCCAAGGCATGGATCCAGGGAGTGGACACCCCTCCCACAATGATGCACACCATGCCAGCATATTGGGGCCCACCCAGGGCCCCAAGGCATGGAGTGGGAACCATATACACCCCACAACCAGGCAACTGCCAGCACCAAGGAACATGCCAAAAACAGCACCTCCATGTGGGTGGCCCACCACAGCCACCACAATAACCATGGCTGCCATGAAAGTGGCTAGATGCCACAACCACCATGCAGATGGTCTGCCAGCCACTGAAGTGCATTGACACAAGGAGAGTCACTAGCAGAGATAAAGAAAAGAAGAGGATGTCTCTCTCCACAAAGCCCATTTCAGAGTGACAGAAGAAGCATCTGCTCTGTGATAATATTGGATGACCTGATCACACCTCTCGGCATTGGACAGATCATCTAGGCAACAAATCAACAGAGTAACCATTATTCTTTCAGAAGGAGAGAAGAATTGTAGGCTAATTAGAGGGAAAGGGAGGGAAAGGGAGAGATTGCACAAGGAGCATAAAGAATAATTATGATTTGTAACAATATATATGCTAGTAATATTGATTTGATCAACATATCTCAATGTTGAACCCCCAAAATATGTATAATTAATTTTGGTTCAATAAATAAAATAAATTTTTTAAATAATAATAATAAAATAAATAAATAAAGGCATATTTGTATTTTAAATTGGAATAGCATTGATTGTATTACAAAAATCCTATTAATATTATCATTAATAATTACCATGATGGAATGGGTAGAACAAGATAGTGAATTAGAGCTCTCTGGCACTCATCCCCCCAACAAAAAGAGACCAAAACAACAAATAAACAATTATATTCTGACTGGAATGATGATAGAAATATGCTGTAGAGCATCAGGGAAGTGATGAAATTGTTGTGGAGCATGGAAAACCAGGATAGCACCATAAACAGCAAAACAAGACATCCTGCCTCTGCCCTGCTGTCTCCCCACAGGAGCTAGCTCAAAGTCAGGCAGAAAGAATGTAAGCTGGAAAAACCTGAGCTATTTCCACTGGCACCACAAATGCCTGCAATCCTTGCCTCAGGATAGTCCTGGGATACCTGGAGACTAGGCCAGACAGAAAGATAAAAACCCCAGTGTCTGAACCCACATGTTTCTCTCCTCGCCTCCACCCCACTGTCAGCAGATCAGGAAGACCTGCTATGTGGAGAAGCCACCAATAAGCAGCCAGTCTACCATATTCTTGTGTATCTACATAACCACCGGCCTGCTGAGCCCACAGGTACTCATGCTGGACTAACAGCCAGTCTGGTGGCAGCTTGGCCTTCCCCTAGAGGCCTTCCACAGAGGTCCCAGACTCTGCTGCACCCTTGCAAGCCTGGTCTGAGCTCAAGGGCTGATCCAGAAGCCCTACACTGAGCCACTAGACCCTGCTGCACCAGTGCACACCTGTTCCTTGACCAACAGCAGATTGGGTAGAGCTTTGCCTTCCCCTGGAAGGCCTCTACAGAGCTGCCAGCACTGCTGCACACTTGCAGGTTTGCTCCAGGCTCAGCAGCTGATCTGGTGGCCCTCCACAGAGCTGCTGGGCCCTGCTACACCAATGCACACTTGCTCCCTGACCAACAGTGGACCAGGCAGTGGCTTTGCCTCCCCTGCAAGGCCTCTATGGAGTTATTTGAACCAGCTGCACCAGTGCATACCTGCTCCTTGCTGGAAAGCAGATCAGGTGGCAGCTCCACCTCCTCCAGCAGGCCTTCATAGAGCCACTTGGCCCTGTTGTTCCAATGCATGCCAGCTCCTGGCAGTGACATCCACTCCTCTGACAGGCCTTCTTACAGACACTGACCTCCCAATACATCCAGGCTCACCTATTTCCAGCCCGAAAGCTGGTGTGCCACCCCATGGTAGACAACTTCAGATCTGTGTGCCCATGCCTGGCCTGATAGTCAAGTAATGACTCTGAATCTCAAAAAGACCACCAAACAGTCAGTTGGCCCTCTGTACCCACACATGCCTGGCCCAACAACCATCCCAGAGTCTCCAACCCAGCCAAACAGTGCCAATGTTAATACGAACTCCTGCATGTAGGTCACTGAGATATTTTCAGTCATCACTGAAGAGGATTACAACCAAAGGAACTGCACAGAGACTATGCTACTAAGTTCACCCAAAACCAAAGCCAACCTGACATATCCAGCAGATACCCTAGGACCAACATACAGCAAAAAGTCATTTCTATGTGATATACTTCATAAAATTCAGAAAAGCAACTACTCCATTAGATGTGCAGATATCAACAAAGAGATAGAAAAAAAAACATGAAAAAGCATAAAATGTGACACCCCCCAAGGCAACAAGGTAAGTCTTCAGTAACAGATGCCAAAGAAAATGACAGTTACAAAATGCCTGTAAAGGAATTTCAAATGATAATCTTAAAGAAGCTAAGTGAGATACAAGAGAACACAGACAAACGATTCAATGAAACCAGGGAAAAATTTTGTGATCTGAATGAGAAATTTAACAAAGAGATAGATATCATTAAAAAAGAGAGAGAAAAATCTTGGGGGTGAACAATTCAATGAGCCAAATAAAAACTACAATTGAGAGCTTTAACAACAGACTAGATAAAGCAGAAGAGAGAATTTCCAAACTTGGGAAGAGATCTTTTGAAATAGCCTAGTCAGAGGGAAAAAGGAAATAAGAATTTAAAAAGGATGAAGAAAGCCTGTGAGACTAATGGAAAACATTAAGTGAACAAAGGTTTGAATAGTAGGTTTCCAGGGAGAAGAGAGGGCAAGAGGCACAGAAACCCTTTTTAATAAAATAATAGCTGAAAACTTCCTACATATTTAGAGAAATATGAACATTCAGATTTAGGAAGCTCAAAAGCCCCCAACTAGACTCAACACAAAAAAGATCCTCTGTAATGCACACTATAATCAAACTGTAAAAAGTCAAAGAGAGAATTCTAAAAGCTGCACAAGAAAAGTGTCAAGTCACATATAAGGGAATCTTTATTAGGCTATCAGCAGATTTCTCAATGAAACCCTTGCAGGCCAGGTGAAAACGGGATGGTATATTCAAAGTGTTGCAGGAAAAAAAAAATTCCAGCCAAGCATACTTTACCCAGGATGAGGGAGAAATGAAGACCTTCCCAGACAAGCAAAAGCTGAGGAAATTCATCACTACTAGACCAGCCTTACTAGAAATGCTTAAGGGAGTGCTACAACTGGAAATGAAAAGGTGTTAATTACCATCACAAAAACATGAAAAAGTTCCAAAGTAGCAGTAGAGTTAAATTCATAATTCAAACTCAGACTGCCCCAGTGAGGTAATGGTGCTGTGTAACTCCTTCAATCCCCTAGTATGAAGGTTTAAAGTCAAAAT
>NW_007730034.1:109275-110862 GCF_000696425.1 Galeopterus variegatus
GTGAGGTAATGGTGCTGTGTAACTCCTTCAATCCCCTAGTATGAAGGTTTAAAGTCAAAATGGTCAAAAAACAACAACAGCTACAATTAGTGGCTAAGGAACATGCAATAGATAGCAACATAAATTAAAGGCAACAAAAATATAAATGGGGGCTCATGGCATTGGCTAGAGTATTTTCATGTGACCAAAGTTAAGTAGCTATTAGCTAAAATTAGCTTATTAAAAGACTCTTTACATTATCCCCAAGGTAACCACAAAAAACCAAACTACAGCAGATACGCAAATAAGAAAGAGAAAGAAAACAAAGCTTAGCACCACAGAAAACCACCAATCCACACAGGTAAATAACAAGAGAAAAAATGAAAGAACTATTGTTGTCTATAAAACAACCAGAAAACAAATAACAAAATTGCAAAATGATACATTTTCAGATATCAATAATAACTTTGAATGTAAATGGATTAAACTCTCCAATTATAAGATATAGAGAGGCTGAATAAATAAAAAAACAAAACCCAATTATATGCTGCCTACAAGAAACTCACCTAACTATCAAAAACAAACATAGATTGAAAGACTGAAAAAAAATATTCTGTGCAAATGGGAAACAAAAGTAAGTGGGAGTAGCCATATTTACATCAGATAAAACAGATTCTAAATAAAAAACTGTAAAAAGAGATAAAGAAGGTCATTATATAATGATAAAGAGATCAATTCAACAAGAGGATATAGTAATTATTAAATATATATGTGCCCAACACCAAAGCACTCAGATATATAAAGCAAATATTATTAGACCTAAGAGGAGATAAAGATTGCAGTTTAATAATGGTAGAGGACTTCAGCACATCAATTCAACAATGGGTAGATCATCTAGAGAGCGAGTAAAGAAACCTCTGTCTTAAACTGAACCATAGATGAAATGGACTTTATAGATATTTACAGAACATTCCATTCAATGGCTGAAGGATACATATTCTTCTCAACTGCATATGGAACATTTCCCAGGATAGATCATATGTTAGGCCACAAAACAAGTCTACACAAATTTTAAAAGATAGAGATCATACCAAGTTTCTTTTTTGACCACAAGGGTATAAAACTAGAAATCAACAACAAGACAAACTTCAGAAACTTTACAAATAAATGGAAATTAAACACCGTGCTCTTAAACAACCAATGGGTTAATTAAGAAATTAAAAGGGAAATATAAAAATTCCTTGAGACAAACAAGAATGGAAACATATCTTACTAAAACCTATGGGACAGGGCAAAAAGTAGTTCTAAGAAGAAAGTTTATAGCAATAAACACCTACATCAAAAAAGAAGAAAGATTTTTAACAAACAACATAATGATGCACCTAAAGGAACTAGAAAAACAACAACAAACTAAACTTAAAATTGGCAGAAGGAAAGACATAATAAATCTCAGAGCTGAAATAAATTAAATAAAGTAAAAAAAATTGAAAAAATCAGTGAACCGTAGAGTTGGTTTTTTGAAAAGATAAACAAAATTGACAAACTTTAGCTAGATTAACCAAAAGAGAGAGAGCAAGAGAGAGAGAGAGAGAGAGAGAGAGAGAGAGA
>NW_007730034.1:111455-120743 GCF_000696425.1 Galeopterus variegatus
AGAGAGAGAGAGAGAGAGAGAGAGAGAGAGAGAAGAATCCAATAAATAAAATCAGAAAGGAAAAGGAAACATTACAACTGATATCACAGAAATGTGAAGGATCATAAGGGACTGTTATGAAGAACTGTATGCCAACAAATTTGATAACATAGAAGAAATGGATCAATTCCTGGACAATTTCTGGACAAATACAATCTACTGAGATATAATTATGAAGAAACAGAAAATCTAAACAGACCAAAACAAGTGAGGAAATTGAATCAGCAATACAAAGTCTTCCATTAAAGAAAAGCTCAGGACATAATGGCTTCACTGCTGAATTCTACCAAACATTTAAAGAAGAACTAATACCAATTATCTTCAGATTATTTCAAAGTATTGAGGAGGAGAGAATATTTCCAAACTTATTTTATGAGAACAGCACTAATCTGATTTCAAAACCAAACAAGGACACAACAAAAAAGGAAAATTACAGGCCAATATCCTTGATGAACATAGATGCAAAAATTCTCAACAAGATACTGGCAAACCAAATCCAACAGCATATTAATAAAATCATTTACAATGATCAAGTGGGATTTATCCCAGAGATGCATGGATGGTTTAACATAAGCAAATCAGTAAATGTGATACACCACATTAACAGAGAGACCAAAAACATGATCATTTCAATTGATACAGAAAAAGAATTTGAAAAATTTCAACATTCATTTATTATAAAAACTCTTCACAAACTAAGTATAGAAGGTATGCACCTCAGTACAATAACAGCTATATATGACAAACCCACAGGTAACATCACACTAAATAAGGAAAAGCTGAAACCTTTTCCTCTTAATCAAGACAAGGATGCCCATTTTCACCACTTCTATTCAACACAGTACTGGAAATCCTAGCCAGAGCAATTAGGCAAGAGAAATAAATAAAAAGGCATACAAATTGGAAAGGAGGAAGTCAAACTGTCACTGTTTGCAGATGATATGATGTTATATATAGAAAACCCTAAAGACTCCACCAAAAAACTGTTAGACCTAATAAACAAATTCAGTAAAGTTGCACGATACAAAATCAACATACAAAAATCAGTAGCATTTCTATATGCTAATAGTAAATTATCTGAAAACAATTCCTTTACAATAACTACAAAAAAAAAAAAGATACCTAGGAATAAACTTAAGCAAGGAGGTGAAAGTCTTCTACTATGAAAACTTTGAAGAAAGAAATTGACAACACAATAAATGGAAAGATACCCTGAGTTCATGGATTGAAAGAATTAATATTGTTCAAATGGCCATTCTACTCAAAGTGATTTGTAGATTTAAACAATCCATATCAAAATACCAATGACATTCTTCAAAGAAAAAACAATCCTAAAATTTATATGGAAACAAAAAAGACCCCAAATAGCCAAATCAATCCTGAGAAAAATTAACAAAGCTGGAGTCTCACTCCAGTTAAAATGGCTATTATCAAAAAGACAAAAGAAAACAAGTGTTGACGAGTATGTGGAGAAATAGAAATACCTATACACTGTTGGAGGGAGTGTAAACTAGTACAGACACTATGGAAAATGGTATGCAGGATCCTCGAAAAATTAAAAATAGAACAACCATATGATTCAGCAATCCCACTACTAGGTATATACCCAAAGGAAATGGAGTCAGTATGTCAAAAAGATATCTGCACTCTCATCTTATTGCAAAACAATTTACAATAGCCAAGATATAAAATCAGCCTAAGTATCCAACAAAGGATGAGCAGATTTTAAAAAGTGCTGTATATACACAATGAAATACTATTCGGCCATAAAAAAGAATAAAATCCTGTCATTTGTGGCAACATGGGTAGACTTGGAGGATATTATGTTAAGTGAAGTAAGCCAGGCACAGAAAGACAAATACCACCTGGTCTCATGCATATGTGAAATCTAAAAAAAAAAAAAAAATTAAAATTGATATTGCAGGAAACAGAGAGTAGAACACTGGTTACCAGAGGCTGGGAAGGGAAAGGCAGAAGAAAAAACAGGGAGAGGTTGACAGTGGGTACAAAATTACAATCAGATGGAAAGGATAAGTTCTGGTATTCTATTGCCCGGTAGGGTGACTGTGGTTAACAGTTGAGTTTTGTATATTACAAAAATAGCTAAAGAAGAGGGCTTTGAACATTTTGCCAGGAAGCAATGATAAATGCATGAGGTAATGTATACATTAACTTCCCTGACCCGATTATTATACAACATACATATGTATCAAAACATCAGATTGTACCCCATGAGTATGCACAATTACAATGTGTCAATTAAAATAAATAAATACATTTTTAAAAAAATAAATAACAATAATAATAACCATGATGTATGAAGAGTCATTTTGATCCAAGTTTTAGTAAATTAATTTTGTCATAAAACAATTCACAAAAAAAGTTAAAATGGCATATGTCATATTTGGTTTGAAGACTATATAATATATATATAATTACATATATAAATGTAAATATACATTTAGGTATAAAAATTATATGTATTATTATAAAATGTGGTCTGAAATGTAACTGAATATTGTGGCAACAAAATAGCCTTCTTTATTATTTTTGTATTTTAGTTCTAAACTAATTGAGAGAAAGGGTTTTAGATTTTTACTTGTGAACCCTCTCCACGAATAATGTATTGCTGATAATGCCGTCCGTCCTTGTTCCCAATAAAGTGTATGCAATCATCATCATAGTGTCTCTGTAAACATTAGCTTTTTAAGTACTGGAAATATATCAATGTATTGTATAAAAATTTCAATCAGATAAATAAAACTTAAAGTGAAGATAATCCTGAGATTTGTTTATAGAATTTTACCCACGTTTCAGCGTCAATGTTATTTATGATTCTTTATTTAACTAACAGTTTATTATGGGTACAAATTTTAAAATATATGAGTAAGAATAAAAGTCATTTTTAATTGTACTACCACAAGAGAAAGAAGTGCTCAGCTGAGAAATAAATTAGCGGGTGACAGAATCGTGAGCAGGCTCCTAACACGTTCACATGTTCACAAGATCCATCCTCAGCATCCTTCACATTGAGATGTTTTGAAAGAAAAAAATTAATGACATATTTACTGATTAAAAAACAGATGGCATTCCTGTCTTTAATTATGTGATCTCACAAAGAACTTTGCAAACCCCCAAACTGACAGCATGGGTTGGGGAATTCTGTAATGCTGAATCATTTTCTAAAAGGTTCTGCTGTAACTTTCTGTTTGTCAGGATCACCAGAGCTTGGGGAGAGACACAGCTTCCCTACCATAGGCTGGGCTACCTCATGAGGTAAGCATATCATTGGAACATCTAAAAACACAAGGCTTTGCCTCCTATGGAAGACCATTTCTTGCTAATGACTCCTCTCTGACTCTGCTTACTGTGGATTGTGTTTCATTGGCCTTGGCAAATCCTTTGCTGACTTCTTCATCCTTTCTGGGTCTGGATTACCTGTGTGGCCTTGACTTGGGACTTGGTTCTCAAGCCTCCCTTTGGCCCTGCTAGCCCTCACTTCCAATTTGGAATCCTTTCTGAATCAGCACTGTTCCTAACACAGCACACTAAATAAAACAACTGTTTGCTCCTTTTTTAGTGTTACTTTTTCTCTCTGAGATAACAACTGTGAAATTAGACCTCAGGGTTTTAGGAGAAAGGTGTTAAGTTCTAAGACAATGGGATAATATCCATGGTTGGTAGGCAAGAGAAAATTCATCAGACTGCTTTTCTAGACACAGCTGTTACCTTTCCATTTGAATGAAAGAAAAAAATAGAGTTTGTGGACTCTCTGAATTAGGTCTATTTTTTTCCACATCTAAAAATGTGTTTCTTTTTAAGTTCAAAAATGATGAAAGAAATCTTTCGAAGCTGTGATCTTGTCACTGACATTTCAAATACAGTCAAACACCATCACTGGACTGACATAAATTCAGCACAGCTTAAAGGAAAAAGTTTATAATGCTAGTCTTCTTTTCTTTGTCAAAAAGTATTTTTACATATCTTTTCCATATCACTCCTAATTGTATTTTATATTTCTGAATACACTCTTGTTAACTTTCTTTGCCTACTGCGTTAGGGTCAGACCAACAAATGTTGTTAAGGAAATGGAAATATTATGCACATTCAAAGCAAACTTAAGGTTTGCTATATCACTATATCTACTATATCACTCACAGATGCCATCACCAGCAATAGGAGATGGGGTCATTCTGCAACTGTAAGGTGGACAGAGGAGTCTGTGCCTGCTGAGAAGGCAGCAAGAGGCCAGGGCCACTGAAAGTGACCTCAAACTGTTGATATGGCAGCAGAGAGTGGTCCAGCTCAGCGGTTTGTATCTACTCTCCCGAGCGTCTGTGAGAGGAGAACCTCAGAAAACTCAATAAAAGTCTCCTATGCAATAGGTAGCACAGCCTTGGCATTGCAGAATATCAGAAGGAACAACCCACCAACCAGAGAAACATGTCGCCACCCAACCGTCAGAAAACTCAATAAAAGTCTCCTATGCAATAGGTAGCACAGCCTTGGCATTGCAGAATATTGGAAGGAACAACCCACCAACCAGAGAAACATGTCGCCACCCAACCAAGAGGTTAAGATACACAAGACCCTACAGGCCATCCTAACTCCAATCAGAGATAGCAAGAAGAGAGTTTTGTTCCCCTTTGAAAGTTCTGGGACCAAGAACTCTCCTCTGACACCACCATTGACTTTTGCCACTGAGGTTGCCATTAGGAAGTTCATTTGCCTTTGTATAGTACATTATTTCAGGAGACGCATTCGCAGAGAACAAAAGATGAAAGAGGGGAGGAGAGGAGGGTAAGAAACTACAAACACCTGATGATGCTTTTATTGATGAGAGTAGAAAGGCAGGAGTGAATCGACCTCAACACTGGAAAACCTAGAGAATTTTTTTTTCTTGAGAATTTAGTTTTAGAAAATTGAACTCTCCCTTTGGACCAAAATTAGCCCAGTACCCTGGCTGTGACAGTGACAATGAGCAGTGGTATAACACAGCTGCCTCACACAGACTGGCAAAGAGCCACTTGTGTAAGTTTGAGGAATTAGTTAAACGTTTTAAAATTATATAAACTCAAAATAAATAAATTATATTGAAATAGAAAGATAATAAATACTCAAAATTCTTGCTACTTAATTATTTTACAACATTTTACAATCCTCTATGCTAGTGATGTTATATATGTCTATTATACCTGCATGATGAAAATACTATAAAATGGTGTGTTACTGAGCATTTATTCCCAATTTCTCTTTCAGTGACATCATGTTGGTAATTTGACATCAGCCTTGGTGGGAGCATATATACCATAGAAATCAGCAAAAGCTAAAAATCAGGGTTTGATTTATTGTTTTGATTGTCTAGACTAGGCTTGAGAAAGAGATGGAGAAAATGTCAATAATGCAGATTAAACTTAAAAGTATATCATATCTGTAGCCATGCATTCTTAACACCACAAAATAGTTTTTTTTTTAATTTCCAGTATTTGAAAATTATTATCTGATTCAGCAAAGAAGTTACTCATCATTGAATAAGTGAAGTTCTGACATACATAGTACTGAAGCTAAAAGAGATTTCTGGTAAATGAATGTGATTTGTACAAGGGTGAGAAATAGTTTATAGGTCATATAACTGATGTAACAACAATAAATTTTACTGGGAAATGAGTTAGCAGATTGGAATAAAACTCCATTTTTCATGTTGTGGTTGAATTGCAACCATAGGTTGGCTACAGACACAAGAGTTTAGCAAAAATCAACAAAAGCATTTTTTAAGAATCAGTTGTCTGTATGGAATTTACAACAAAGAGTATTATATATGTTATAATTTGTAAATATGTGCTACACATACATATATCTGTAATATCTATAATAAACTATATGTATATATGTGTACATGATACACACACATATATGCTATGGTTTGAATGTTTCCCTCAAAAAACATGTGCTAGAGACTTAATCTCCAATGCAACAGTCTTAAGAGATGGGACATTTAATAGGAGATTAGGCCATGAGGGCTCTGCCTTCATGCATGCATTAATGCCGTTCTCACGGGAGTGGGTTTCTTATACAAGAACAAGTTCAGGCTATTCCACTGCTGTGAATATATCCAGAGGAATGGAAATCATCATGTCGAAGGGACACCTGTATGCCAATGATTATTGTAGCACTATTTACAATAGCCAAGAGTTGGAACCAGCCCAATTGTCCATCATCAGATGAGTGGATAAGGAAACTGTGGTATATATATATATATATACAATGGAATACTACTCTGCTATAAAAAAGAATGAAATACTACCATTCACAGCAACATGGATGAACTTAGAAAAAGTTATATTAAGTGAAATGTCAGGCACAGAAAGAGAAATACCACATGTTCTTACTTATTTGTGGGAGCTAAAAATAAATAAATACAGAAACAATTAGGGGGCAGGGAAGAAGACACAACAATCACAATTCCTTGAACTTGCTAAGACAAGCGATCAGATATGATGTGGGGAGGGAAAGGGAGGGAGAAGGGAGGATTTGGTAAAGGGACATGAAAATCAACTACATTGTATATTGATAAAATAAAATAAAACAAACAAACAAACAAAAAGAACAATTGCGGCCCTCTCTTCCTTTCTCTCACCCTCTCTGTCCTTCGGCTTCCGCCACGGGATGATGCAGCAAGAAGGTTCTTGCCAGATTCTGGAGCCTTAATCTTGGACTTCCCAGTCTCCAGAACCATGAGCCAAAAAATTTCCATTCATTATAAATTATTCAGTCTCAGGTATTCTGTTATAACAACTTAAGACAGACTAAGGCTACATATACAAGGATACTTCAAAAAGTTTGTGGAAAAATAGAATTAAAAGATAATACAAATATTTCCATAAACTTTTTGAAGCACATATATATATTCTTTTTTGTCTGTTTATCAAAACATTATTAAACATTGGACACAGGGATGTTATAGAACACCATGAGAGTTGACTCCCATTTATTATCTTTGAATGTTATAGGCTCTGGACATCCCTATGTTTCATTTACATTTATTAGATGAATCTTTTATGTATGAATTTAACTAAAACTTGCTTGAGTCTTCTCATATATTTATTCTATATGATCTTGGGGATAATCACTTTCATATTTATTATTCATGCTTCATAAGATTTGAGGGGGAAAAAATATCTCTAATCAAACAGTGTTCAATCAAAAATTAATTGCCCAGCATAAGATGCTCTTAGTGGTTAGTTCTGGGAAGTGAGACTGGGAGTCAGGAAAGGTGAAGGAGGATCTTTATTTTCATTCTATATCAGTCTAAACTAGCTCCCTGAAAAGAAGGAAAGATTTTAAAAAGAAAAGGTAGGAAAAGGAGACTCAGAAACATGCTGTGTGGCAGAAAAAGTGGAGTTGTTTTTGTTTGTTTGTTTGTTTGTTTATTTAGATCCTACCATTTTTTAAAGTAATTGAAATGGTTTACAGAAATTCATATAATGCAATAGGATGAAAAGAATGTCAGGTGAAGGGATAATCACAGTAGCATAGAAAACGGGAGCCGTGAATAAAGTTATCATACTAACATGCATTCCCCAAAGTCTTGCAAAACTGTTGGGAGTACACTGAGAATTCACCTCTACACATGGAAATTTTGGAGATTGAGATGGAGAAAGAGATGGAGTAAGAAACTACATGGACCAGCTTTGTCTGACTGGTTCACAAAAACTTCTGGGCATCAAATATCTCTTGCTCAGTATTAATCTCAGAAACAGATACTCAAAATGGCATCACTCACACTAACTAGACGGGGCCCCACCTACGGGGCAGAATGTTTCCAGGAAGGGCCCCAGTGGAACCTTCCAATGTAAACCACAGAGATTTCATGCCATCGGTCCACCTGCAAAATCCTTTATGCATACTAAGACAACCAATCCTTAATAACCTAAACAATTGCCTGATTAACATAACACCCCAGCAGCTCCCATTGGACATTTCAACTTTCACCTCATTACCCTAAGCTTCAGCCAGTTGGAACAATAGTTTCAGCATGGTAACAGATAAAAGCCCCCGGGATTCCGAGGAGGTTAGGTCCCGTACCTATGCCTCCACCTTGCCGCCTGTGCCAATAAAGCCTGATTTCTCATCTTGGTACCAATTCTTTTGGAACCTTTCACTCACCATCATTGGAAAAGAAAATGAAGCCGTTTACTGAGTAGCCTGAAGCACAAGAGCTCAGGAGTCCTTCATGTTTCAGCAAATCAGTCCTTCCCTGGTGAGGCTTCTTGCTCCTATCAGCTGAACAACTGGCATTCCAGTGCTTCAGGATTCCACACTAGAGTGGTCCTTATGGAAGCCAGAAGGCTAGATTAGCTGAGCTATTAACATCTCTCTTGGACTTCTAATTAGTTCAATGAGTTCTTCACAGGGCACTCCAGAATGTTCCCTTCACTCTAGATAGTCGTGTCATCATATTGTCACTCAAACATTTCCTTAGTTTAAGCAACCCTTTGAAACCTAGAAATCTATCCCTTTTCTCCACCCCAAATTAAATTTTACCAGTTTCTCAAGCCCCAACAGAAGGCGCAGCTGTTCTATTGTCTGATCATATACGAGTTGATTAAAAAGTTTATATATTTTCCATGAACATATGTAAACATTTTCCTGGCCACTTACCAACCTCAATTATTTGAGGTTGGAGGTCTGTTGGCAATAGGCACTCCTGGCTAAATGACTAAAATGATATAGCTGCCTTATATGCATGTAAATAAAGTCTGATAACCAAAGCAGAATGTCGACTTTTGAATGGCAACCAAATCAAGAAGGCAACTTTTTAAATCCTGACATACTGTGCTAACTGAACATAACAGTCAAGGTACTGGGAAAATTACAAGGAATTCACTTCCATTTAAACATATTTTCTTTTTAAAAAACACATTATATCTGGGTAAAACCTACTTTATTCTTTTGGGGAAAGAACTGTATCAAGACACAGAGTCACACTTCCACTTCCAGGAAGACAAGGCAGGGAAGACGTGCTTTCCCTGTTCCTCCCACTAAGTACAACTAAAAGCCGTGGACATTATACATAAAACAAACATAAGAAGAATGGTGGAGAGGAGAAGGAAGACCACCTAGGCACTTCAGAATATGAGAAAAACACAGTGGTGGGTTACCTGGGTTTTCTTTTTGCTTCATATATCCCAGACTTGGAGCTGAAGAAGCTGGCCAAACAGAAATGCAAACAGGTACAGACAAAGAGAA
>NW_007730034.1:120789-121721 GCF_000696425.1 Galeopterus variegatus
AGAATGTCGACTTTTGAATGGCAACCAAATCAAGAAGGCAACTTTTTAAATCCTGACATACCGTGCTAACTGAACATAACAGTCAAGGTACTGGGAAAATTACAAGGAATTCACTTCCATTTAAACATATTTTCTTTTTAAAAAATACATTATATCTGGGTAAAACCTACTTTATTCTTTTGGGGAAAGAACTGTATCAAGACACAGAGTCACACTTCCACTTCCAGGAAGACAAGGCAGGGAAGATGTGCTTTCCCTGTTCCTCCCACTAAGTACAACTAAAAGCCGTGGACATTATACATAAAACAAACATAAGAAGAATGGCGGAGAGGAGAAGGAAGACCACCTAGGCACTTCAGAATATGAGAAAAACACAGTGGTGGGTTACCTGGGTTTTCCTTTTGCTTCATATATACCAGACTTGGAGCTGAAGAAGCTGGCCAAACAGAAATGCAAACAGGTACAGACAAAGAGAATGTTGACAAAGGCCTGCTCCCTCTAGCCAAAGGATCAAGAGAAAGCCTAGCAAGACAAAAACTTTTAGACAAGAACCATTGTTCACTCCAGCCATACACCACAGAAAACATTATGGCCCCACGCTGCCCATGCCAGAAAAGGCTAAGTGGAGAGCCCAGACTTCCACCCTCATGAGGTTATAATGAGGCACCCAACACTCCTGCTGGGGTGATATCAGAAAAAGCCGAGTATGGAGCCAGTATTTACATCTCTGCCAGCCAGTAACAAGGTCCCCCATCCATGCTGTCAGTGGTGATTATGTGGGAGCCAGAACTCCCAGCCCAGCCCAGCAACAAGAAGGAGGTTCCCTTCCTTGGATTCAACGAAGGCCAAGGGCAAACCTGGACTTCCACCCTCACCTGCCAGTAATGAGGTAACACCCCCCACCAGTTATGCCAGTATGATAACAAAAAAAA
>NW_007730034.1:123121-124458 GCF_000696425.1 Galeopterus variegatus
AAAATAAAATAAAAATAAAAATAAAAGATGGAGATTGTCAAAGTGGATTAAAGAATTTAACTTAACAATATGCTGTCTTCAAGAAACTCACTCCAAACAAGAAACTCACTTCAAATATATGATATAGGCAGGTTGAAAGTAAAAGAACGGAAAAAAATACACTCTTTAAACATTAATCCAAGGAAAACAGGAGTGTCTATACCAATATCAGAAAAAATAGAGAGCTAAGCAAAGAAAACTACAAAAGACAGAGACAGACATTGTGTATTTGAAAAGAGTCAATGCACTAAGAAGACATAGCAATCCTAAAAGTGCACACAGCAAAAAACAGAGCTGGAAAATATGTGATGCAAAAACAGATAGAACTGGAAAGAGAAATAGACATCGCCACCATTATAGTTGGAAAAAGTTTCAGCACCCACCTCTCAGCAATTGACAGAAAATAAGCAAAGCTATATAAGAATTCACCACTACCATCTGTAACAGACTAAATTGTGTTTCCCCACAATCCATAAGTAGAAGCCTTAACCTCCAGTGCCTAAGAATGTGACTGTATTTGGAGACAGGATCTTTAAAGATATAATTAAGTTAAAATGAGGTTGTAAAGGTAAGCCAAATCCAATATGACTAATGTCCTTATAAAGAGGAGATTAGGACACACAGAAAGAGAGACACAGAAGCGACGTGTGTGCACATAGAAAAGGCTGTGTAAGGGCACAGTGAGAAGACGGTCATTTACAAGCCTAGGAGAGAAGCCTCAGGAGAAATCAAACCTGCCAACACCTTGATCTTGGACTTCCAGCTTTTAGAACTATGACGAAAAAAATTTCTGCTGTTTAAGCCATCCAGTCTGTGGTATTTTATTATGGCAGGCTTAGCAAACTAATATACCCTCAGTCAACAGAATCTAACTGACATTTATAAAACAATCCATCCAAAAACAGCAGATAGACCATATTCTGGGCCATATACAAAGATAGACCATATTCTGGGCCATAAAAAAAACCTCAACAAATTTTAAAGAATTAAAAATCATACAGTATGTCTTCTGACTACAGTGTACTCCAGCTAGAAATCAATAAGAAAAAAATAAGAAAATCTCTAGACATGTGGAAACTAAACAACACATTTCCAAAAAATTGATGGGTCAAAAAGAAAATCGCGAAGTAAAATTTTAAAAACAGTTTATCAAATTAAAATGAAAATTCATGTCAAGATGTGTGGGACACACCTAAAGTAATGCAGAAAAAGAAACTTATAGCTTATTTATATGCATTTATTTTATTTATTTATTTATTTTTTAAAGATGACTGGTAAGGGGATCTCAACCCTTGGCT
>NW_007730034.1:125350-126304 GCF_000696425.1 Galeopterus variegatus
TTCTCAAATCAGTAATCTTAGCTTCCATCTCAGGAACCTAAAAAAAGAAGAGCCAAATAAATTCAACACAAGCAGAAGAAAGGAAATATTTAAAACAGGAGCAGAAATCAATGAAATTGAAAACAGAAAAACAGTAGAGAAAATCAATGAAAAAAGGGCTGATTCTTTGAAAAGATCAGCAAAATTGACAAAACTCTAGCAAAGACTGAAAAAGAAAAAACAGAAGACAGAAACTACCAAATTCAGAAGTGAAACAAGTGATATCACTGCAGATCCTACAAAAATCAAGAGTAATAAAAGAATACTATGAACAGCTCTACCCACATAAATTTTTCACAACCTAGACAAAATGGACCAATTCCTTAAAAAAACATAAACTATCACAACTCATCCATATGAAATGGATAATATGAAAAGTCTTCAAACTATCAAGGAAATTGAATTCATAATGAAAAAAAATTCAAAAATGAAATCTTCAGGTCCAGATGGTCACACTGGAGAACTCTCCCAAACATTTAAAGAAGAATTAACACCAATCCTGTACAATCACTTACAAAATACGGAGGAGGGAACACCTCCTCAATTTGTTTTATGAAGCTAGTATTACCCTGACAGCAATAGAAGGCAATGACAGTACCAACAAAAGAAGAATGAGAGAGACAAACAAGCAAATACATTGACCCACTATTCCCTCAGTAAATCACTATTTGCTATGGAATTTAAATCAATACCAGAACTCTTCCTTTAAGAGATTCAGGTTGGAATAACAAGCTCAGCAAAGATCTTCCTCTTTACACTTGAGTAATATTAGAGAACCACAATGATAAAGTAGGAATAATATAAATTTGGCTTAAGAAGACATAGTGAAAATTCTTTTACACCAGTGGTTTTCAAATGTTAGCATGCATCACAATCACCTGGTGCAATTATTAAAACACAAATTTCTGGCAAAAG
>NW_007730034.1:127907-128971 GCF_000696425.1 Galeopterus variegatus
GACAAGTGAACAGATATGATGTTTATGGGGGAAGGAAAAAAGGGAGGGGAAAAGAATTGATAAAGGGACACGAAAATCAACAACGTTGTATATTGATAAATTAAAAATATATAATTATGTATAAAAATTAAAAAACAGAAATTATTTTTATAATGTGCTGGTATGGAACATGAGTGCTAAATAGATAATTATTTAGTTATGAATGTAAATAATTGTTATTTGTCACTAATGGAAATATTTGAGCAAAGGCATAAAATTTTGAAACAAGAATCAATACAGTAAAAATACATGACTACAAAAATTAAACCAAGTAAATGCTGAATAGTGAGACCATAGAAAGGTTAGAGACTAAGCCCTGTCAACCATTAGCTATACTTAAGAGTACTGGATTCTTTCTATAAAAAAATGAATTAAGGAAATAACTCCAAACTCTTTTAAATTTGAGTATGCAAGTCAAGTACATTTTGTGGTATTTAGAGTGTGTAAGATCCAGCAATCAGATACAGTACAAAAGGGCAATTGAAGAGGGGAAGTATATCCAACGTTCATTCCAAGCATATTCAGAAAGTCGTCCTAACCTTCCACTTCTATCTTTCAACAACTCTTCGTGCTTTGCAAATTATTAATCAGAGCCACAGTACACTGCTTTTTATTAAATCCAACTGGAAATAAAATAGATGTTTTCCTAAGCAAGCCCACACTGCAGCTTAAATTACCTTTAGGTCAAAATGTATTCTCCTGTGTGGGAGGCAAGCTCATCAGAAGGTTCTCCAGGAGTGTTTTATCTTTGGGTGAGGATTTCAAAGCTTTCACAAGCAGGCAGTGAACAGGAACTCTGTCTGCCTTCCAAGAAATAGCCAGCAGGCCCAGATGAGCCCAATGCTATGATCTGCTTTTGGTGACAAATTGGTGTTCTCTCAAAAACTTGAAAATCCAGCCAAACCAGTGTAGGGTTGGATCAGAGTCTCCTTTTTTGCTCTGTTCTGGGCCTTTTAAAACTGAAAATTGTACTCTTTTTTTTTCTGCTCAATTCTTTAAAAAGGCAAAATATATTATTTCCTCTA
>NW_007730034.1:129162-131764 GCF_000696425.1 Galeopterus variegatus
AATTGTACTCTTTTTTTTTCTGCTCAATTCTTTAAAAAGGCAAAATATATTATTTCCTCTAAGAGGTTTCTATAAGCTCTTCATAGAAGAAAGAGCTTCGCTTTCCAGAATTCACTCTCCAGGAAGAAACCAAATTTCCATTTTGAAAATGGATCTAGCCCTGCTGCTGTGTCTCATTCACAGCAGTGGGCAGGTCTACACTCTGGATTAGACTTATTAGGTGATGGAACAGCAGACAATCAACTTTATTCAGTTTAACATCTTGAATCCACCTTGGGACAGTTTATTCTTCAAAAATATCTCTGAATGGCTCATTTAATCACCATCCCTTTCTATTTTCCTTTGTACTTATCTTTGTCGTTCCTATTCCCCTTTCTTCCCTCCATACTGGCTCCAGGAATAGAATCATTTACCTTGATTTGGGAGACCCCAAGAGACCCACCTCACCCAGTCCCCCACATATTTTCATGCCTAGAATCCCTACAATTAGTCATCCCTCATACTTGTATCACTTCTTCATTTGTGTTAAAAACTGCTTTCAGAGTGAAGCCCCCCAGGTCTGTTCCCATATTTAAGAGGTGGAGAAAGGTAGAGACATATCAAGAGGACATTGATAGGGCAGAGGTGGAACAGGCACATTGAAGACTGTCTCTGGTTGGACTCCCTGGGAAATCAGACTGACTCAGAGATTTGTGTGCAGAAAGCTTGTTGGTTAGAATGCTCAGGATCAGCACCTGTTGGGGAGTGAAGACTGGGCAGAGGGAAAAGCTGAGCAGTCACAATAAAGGCCTCAACCCGTCTGTGGAGACCTATACAGCCGGGATGGCCCTGCACAGTTGTCCTAAGTTGGGACAACAGAGGTGTGTCTTTATATCCCCACATGGTATTTGATCAGTCACTGGATGCAGCTGCCCCCAGGAGAGAAGTGTGATCTTGGTGGAGGAAGCTCACTTCAGTGAAGGACAATCACCAGAAGGGAACTCAGCCACCCACACTCTTGGCCTCTGAAGGACAGAGTATGTAAGTCTTGAAAAAGGAAATCTTCATCAAATATTCTTCTGCAAAGACTAACTACAATCCTGCCATTTTCATGATTTTGCCTTGATCTACCAAGCTGTAGGGAGATCAGGGTTATTGTTAACATGGGAAATAGAGAGGGTCAGTGAGTATCCCAACAGGAAACAGACAGCACACTTAAGATAGGGGGCTGTAGAGAGAGCTTAATTACAACGGAGCTATTTGCAAAGATATAGATCGAGTAAAAGGGAATAAGAAGGTAACCATGTGGCCGTTACTTCTTCTAGGCCAGAGGAATAAGAGAAAGAATGGGCTACTGCAACCCAAAAAGGTGGATAGCATGTAAAGAAAACCATGTTGAAAGAAGCAAAGACCTTCAGTCAAGGTCACAGCCAGCCTAAGGTCCTCACAAAAAAGGAGACAGGGGACTTAATACACCAGGCTTACTCTCTTGCCAGAGCTCCCAACTGGCCCAACCCCGTCAAGCAATTGCTGTAGCCCACATAGGTAAGCCTATTGCTGTAGTCCTCACAGGTCAGCCTCCTGGGACAGAAAGCAAGGAGAAAAGAGTGGAGAATGATGTAGTGGCACAAATAGGAACTATCTGACACTGATTTAAAGGGACATTTATTGCTCAAAACATTCAGCAGGAGAAAAGAGTGGAGAATGATGTAGAGGCACAAATAGGAACTATCTGACACTGATTTAAAGGGACATTTATTGCTCAAAACATTCAGCTTCCATGCTTGCTTCCATTTACAGCAATGAATATACAAGATAGTGAACATCATTCTGTCTCCAAAGTGGAACACACCTTAGAAAACAAAGTCATAATGCTAAGCATAGTAGCAGTCAAGAGTTAATGTATGTTCGGTGATTAGGGAGGTCCAACCTTTATAAAAAATTTTTAAGCCTTTGGAATGTGATAGTAATAAAAGGCAATGATTTTGTGTGTTTAGGGAAAAGGGGGACAAAAAAGAAAAAGAGCATATCAGTGATGAGAAGATAATGCCCTGGGAACACATCAATCACCTTAGAGACGTTACCAAAAAAAAAAAGCTTAAGCTCTATAGATCCTAAGTTAAAATTAGTGCAAGCCTGATGTAAGTATCTTTAAAAAGTCTATGGGTGATACTGATACACAACCGTGATTAAGAACCATTGTCACAGTCCCTGAATAGATAGGCTCATGGTAGAAGTATTAGTAACTCCTAAAAAACACAGAAAAGAAATTATTTCCAAGCCAAAGCAGGACATTTTGACACTGCCCCTTAGCCTCTGACTAGTTTAAAGAATATGAAGGCATAAAGTACTTGGAGAGTGTTTTCTAAAAACTAATGCCAAGTGGTTTGACCGTAAAAGCAAACAACTTGCTCTTTCTCATTTGATTAATGTTTATTATTCCTATTGGGCTCTTTACAGTTGTATATTTTGTAAATATGAACCAAATTATATAGACAAGAGATCACTGAGAATTTTTTCAGAATACAACCTTACGAGTAGTGAAGTTAATTAAGCCCCATATATGTCAAAACTGAGGGAAAATTTGTCATTATAATCATCAGTGGCAGAGTCTTAGAGAAGA
>NW_007730034.1:131899-134288 GCF_000696425.1 Galeopterus variegatus
TCACCTTAGAGACGTTACCAAAAAAAAAAAAAAAAAAGCTTAAGCTCTATAGATCCTAAGTTAAAATTAGTGCAAACCTGATGTAAGTATCTTTAAAAATTCTATGGGTGATACTGATACACAATCGTGATTAAGAACCATTGTCACAGTCCCTGAATAGATAGGCTCATGGTAGAAGTATTAGTAACTCCTATAAAACACAGAAAAGAAATTATTTCCAAGCCAAAGCAGGACATTTTGACACTGCCCCTTAGCCTCTGACTAGTTTAAAGAATATGAAGGCATAAAATACTTGGAGAGTGTTTTCTAAAAACTAATGCCAAGTGGTTTGACCATAAAAGCAAACAACTTGCTCTTTCTCATTTGATTAATGTTTATTATTCCTATTGGGCTATTTACAGTTGTATATTTTGTAAATATGAACCAAATTATATAGACAAGAGATCACTGAGAGTTTTTTCAGAATACAACCTTACGAGTAGTGAAGTTAATTAAGCCCCATGTATGTCAAAACTGAGGGAAAATTTGTCATTATAATCATCAGTGGCAGAGTCTTAGAGAAGACACTAGGAAAATGGCAGCCTCAACTCACCCCACAAACTCTCCACTCCCAACTCCAGTCTGTACACATCACTTGAGTCAAACTGCTGCTGGGGACTATGGTTACACCCAAGTGTAAGTGAGACCCTGGGTTTTGCAGAATATTAAGCAGAGAGAACTTGGGCTAGCATTTCTCTCTGGATACTTGGCCTAAAGGAATCTAGGAAGAAGCTAAAGAAATAGACTCTTTATCCCTGAAGCTGTAGGAATGCAAGGAGACCTGGGAGAAAGGGCACATCAACAGTCTCCTCTCTCCTGGTAGAATTATAACCATTTGTAGTGCAATATGCCCACAATTACAAAGTAGAATAGCCATCTGAGGGTGCTGGGCATCCAGTGAAGGGAAGATGTATGAGGACAAAGCAAGTATATAAGTTTTTACAATCAATGGAGAAGAACTACATTCTCCCACTTGAAAAGAGGGACTGACAAATTAGGCTAAAATACAAAAATAAAGGTATATTGTATTTACAAGAAACATACTTTAAAAAATGATAAAGATTGATTGACAAAGCAAAGGACAAGAAAATACCAGTCAAATGTCAAAAATAATAAAAGTGGTAAGAAAAGTATAAGACAAGTAAAATTTAAAGATAAAAACATTAAACAATGTGAAGAATATTATATTAATAAAAGGCACAACTTACTAAAAAGATAAAATAATAAAACTATATGCATTACATAATGTAGCATTAAATATATAAAGCATGTAAAACTAGAAATAAAAGATAAACAGATAATAAGTAAATCAAAGGCAAATTAATTAACACTTGATTTTAGATAGAACAGAACATTACATCCCTTAAATGGAGAATACATATGTATTTTATATATTTATGGAACATTTGCAGTAGCAAGTTATGCATTTGGTCACAAAAGAAAATTTTAACAAACTGAATGTGACATAAATTTACAGGCCACTTTTGGGTTCAAAAAATGATTGGAAGGATGTTTGCAAAACTCCACAAATGAACTAAAGCCACTGAATTGCACAATTTAAGTGGAGAATTATATAGTATGTAAATTATATTTCAATAAAGTTTTTAAATTAATAAATAAATTTTACAGGCCATATTTTCTGATAATAATGTAATAAAATTACAAATAATAAAAAGTTGATGCTAAAAATACTAAATAGTTGGAAATTCATGTATAAATATGTAAATAATTTTCAGATTAAGAGGAAATTTAATTTAGCAACTATTTGAAGAGTAATGAAAAAAAAGTTTATATCAAATTCTATGAGGGGCTTCCAGTCAAGAATAGATGGTCCCCAGCATAACTCTCTCCCACAAATCAACCAATTTAGAACTATAAGAAAGTGACAACAGCCAAGCTGGGCCGCTAGAGCTCAGGGGAAGAGGAGAAGAGACCTACAGAGTTTATGAAGGTGGGAGAAGCCACGATGAGAGAAAGAAAATACTGCTCAGAGCATTTCAGGCTGTGGCCACTTTAAGGCTTGAGCTACTGAGCGCATGGAGCAGGAGACAGCAGAAGCTGCAGCTGTGTCCTTCAGATGGAGTTACTTGGAGTCGGCAGGGGAGAAGAGGGCCTTGGTGGCCTCCAGGACAGCAAGATCACTAATAGGGTTCCCATGGACCCATGCAGGAGTGAGGAACCAGAACAACTTCAAAAAAGGAGCCATTCAGACGCCAGTGAGTCATCGCAATGAACCAGCACATGGCCTGTCCTATGGGAAGTGTTTGGAGCACAGGTGGTGGGGGAGATGGGCCCACCGGGAGAACACTGGGACACATCAAGGACAGACAATCCTCCCCCCAATCAGCAC
>NW_007730034.1:134716-135446 GCF_000696425.1 Galeopterus variegatus
GAACAACTTCAAAAAAGGAGCCATTCAGACGCCAGTGAGTCATCGCAATGAACCAGCACATGGCCTGTCCTATGGGAAGTGTTTGGAGCACAGGTGGTGGGGGAGATGGGCCCACCGGGAGAACACTGGGACACATCAAGGACAGACAATCCTCCCCCCAATCAGCACAGGACTACTCAGAGGAGACTGCTCAGGAATATAGAATTGCATAGGGTACAGTTTGGTGAGAAGACTCAGGCCCAAATCAGAGTTTCTACACAACTCAGGTGCACTGGGTCGCTGGAGAGCTGGAAGTACTTGTAAGGTCAACAATTAAACCCTGAGCTGCACAAAAAGCCTTCTCTAGGGAAACAGCAGCAAAACAGCAATTTAGCTCAACCACAGAGATCAAGTACTGGTTCCCACAGGAAGTTCCCCCATTTTAGAAATAAGCAAAGGACACAAAATTAGTTCTGGCCCAGGTACACCACCCAGCACCTTGGGACCTGTGGGGGGACCCGAGGTGTGGAGCCAGAGACCAAACAACCCACCCACAACCAGGCACACCACCAGCTCCTCAGGGCCCATCCAGGGCCCAAGGTCTGGAGCCAGGGACCAGACCCCCTCCCACAGCCAGGCACAACACCAGTGCCACAGAGCATGCCAAAAACATCACCTCCATATGGGTGACCCACCACAGCCACCACAGTAACCATGGCTGCCACAAAAGTGGCTAGACATCACAACCACC
>NW_007730034.1:136201-137754 GCF_000696425.1 Galeopterus variegatus
AGCCACTGGAGTGCATTGACACAAGGAGAGTCACCAGCAGAGACCAAAGAAAAGAAGAAGAGCATGTCTCTCCACCAAGCCCATTCCAGAGTGACAGAAGAAGCATCTGCTCTATGATAATATTGGGGGACCTGAACACACCTCTGAGCATTGGACAGATCATCTAGGCAACAAATCAACAGAGTAACCAGTACTCTTTCAGAAGGAGAGAAGAAATCTAGGGTAATTAGAGGGGGGAGGGGGGAAGGAGAAGAGGATAGATAGAGATTGGACAAGGGACATAAAGAATAAGTACAATCTAAAACAATATATATGCTAGTAATATTAATTTGATCAACATTTGTCAACATTGAACAAAGAAATGTATAATCAATTACGATTCAATAAAAATTTTTAAAAATAAATAAACAAATAAGTACAGATTCTACGAGACTAAGCAGAAAGTAAATGCATGGCTTAAAGCTATACCTTCATAATTCAAAAACATATAAAACAAAGAAACTAAGTTTACACATTACTGAACTTAAAATAGAAAAACTAAAACAAAAACATGAAGAAAGAGGGAATTAATAACTCTAAAATTTAGTATTAGTGAAGAATATAATAAAATTGGTAAATATAATACATAAATCCAAGAGTTTACTTTTGAAAAAAAAAAATGAAAGGAGCAATACCATTGTGTACCTGATTACAGCACAAATAGACAAGATTAGGAATGAGAAAAGGGATAAAATCACAGATTCAGGAAAGATTAAAAAATTATAAAAGAATATGTCATAGAATTCCACAGCAACAAATTTTGAAACTCATAAGAAAGAAATGATTTCTAGTTAATATATACATAATTTTTTAAAAGATGTGGAAAACTTCAATAGACTAAGAAGGAAATTGGAAAGGTAATTTTAAAAGGAAAAAGGCACAGGACAGTTGGGTTGACAGCTAAGATTTACCTGATCTTGAAATTGTCAAAAGCTTCCCAATTCACTTTACAAAACTAATATGTCTCCAATGCCAGAACATGACAAGCAAATAATAATAATGTAACTTTTAAATATAAAGGCAAAATATCCAGATAAAAATAGAAATGTAGCAGTCCATCAAACAAATAATACACTATAACTAAGGAAGGCTTATTCCAAAAATGCTAAAATGGTTTGATATTGGCAATAACTTAACCCCTCCATAAGTTCCATTTCACACCTCCCACTCTCTGAGCACCACCCCTTACTCCTAACTCATTCTCCTTGGTACCCAAAGTGTAATTATTCCCCTCAACAGGATCTCCAATCCATTGATTATACAACTTTTTCACCAGCCCCCACTCCTCACCCAGCTTTATTACATGAACACTCATTATAATCAGGCCTTTGCAAACACCTTTGACAATTCTTGCCCTGTCTAGTTTTGTACTGTCTTGGAAACCACATGCCTATCTCAGTCCAACACTCTAAAGGCTGATTGGTTAGTTCACTTGGTTAGAGCATGGTGCTGATAGCACCAATGTCAGGGGTTCAGATCCTCCTGCCAGCCAGCTGAAGAAAAAGAAAAAAAAA
>NW_007730034.1:139431-142046 GCF_000696425.1 Galeopterus variegatus
TATTTGTGGGTTCCACGTCTGTGGATTCAACCAATTGCAGATCAAAAATATTCCAAAAAAAATTATGTCTGTACTGAACATGTACATTTTTGTGTTGTCGTTATTCCCTAAACTATACAGTATAGCAACTATTTGCATATCATTTACATTTTATTAGATATTATAAGTAATATAAAGAAAAGATGGAGATGATTTAAAGTATACAAGAGAATGTGCACAGGTTATATGAAAACATTATGCTATTTTATATCAGGGACTTGAACATCCATGAATTTTGTTGGTATTCACAGCTGATTCTGGAACTGGTCCCTCACTAATACTGAAGGATGACTGTATATCCTAAAAATATTTTCCTATAGGACTGCAATACAGTCATCACACTTGGAAAATTTATCACTGCTACAACATTAATAGTCCATATTCAAATTTCTTCTTTATATCCTTTGTCCCAATAATATCCTTTACAGATTTTTTGGTTCATGGTGGTGGTGGTGGTGATAGTGGTGCTGAGGGTGATCATGGTATTTTAACCCAAGATTCAATCAAGGATCATGCATTACATTTAATTATCATTCTCGAGTTCTGCATTAAATACTTTCTAGCCAAGCTTTCACCTCCACCCCTCACTGCACTGGTAACATCTCATCAAGGTCACCAGTGACCTCTATGTTACTAAATGCAATATCCACTCACTTGGCCTGTAAGCAGCATTTTGATATGGGTGATTGTTCCCTGCTCCTTGAAGCACTGTCTTCACTCAGTTCCAAGACACATAATCACCTAGTTTCCCCCTCAGCAATCTGGCTATTCCTTATCACTGCAAATATCCTAAATTGGTTCTCTTGTTCCCTTCATCTGCATTCCATTAGGGATCTCAAACAATCTTATGGCTTTAAGTGTTATATGCCAACAACTCACAATTTTATATCTCTAGCCAAGACATCTCACCTGAATTCCATACTCATATATCCAACAGTTTTCTGAACAGAGAATTCCAGAAAGAAATTCTGAAAGAAAAGAGATAGTGGGGAAACTCTATTCCCTTATTTTCAACAGGGAAAATTCAGCCTCTTATTTTCATTGTATTTGTCCTTACACTGGTTCTTTGGTAAGAAAGCTTATCATTATAAAAAAAATTTAATCTTTCCAAAATTAATATATACAGTTGGCCTTCTGTAGCCACAGCTTCTGCATCGGCAGATTTAACAACCACAGATGGAAAATATTCCCCCCAAAAAGAGGATGATTGCATCAGTACTGGACATGTGCAGGCTTTTTTTTTATCATTAATCCCTAAACAATGCAGTATAACAATGGTTTACACAGCATTTACACTGTATTAGGTATTATAAATCATCCAGAAATGATTTAAAGTATACAGGAGAATGTACATAGGTTATATGCAAATATTAATCCATTTTATATCAGGGACTTGAGCATGTGTGGATTTTGGTATTTGTGAGCAGGAGGAGGGAAAGTGGTGCTGGAACCAGTACCCCTCAGATACCGAGGGATGATGGCACGTGCAATGCAATTCCAATGAGAATCTCAACAGGTGGGGTTATTTTGGAATTGGATAACTACTAAAGTTGATATAGATTATAAATGCCTAAAAAGAACCTAAATGAGTATGAAGAAGAATGAAACACAAGATGCAGAACACACTACAAAACCACTTTAATCAGATTAATTTGGTAGTGGTAGGAATAGACATGTCAATCCCAGGAACAGAATGGGAAATACAGAAATAGATCTCAGTATATATGAGAGGTAAAAATAAAACAAAGGTAGGGAAGGGATGGTTTATTTAATTTAATCGTGCTGCTATATCTGGCTATGCATCCAGGAGAAAATAAAATTGGTTTCCTACAAAACATGCAGAACTGAATGTCATATACATTATCGGCTTAAATATACAATACAAAACAAAATCTTGCAAGAAAATCTAGGCTACATAAGCATAGGGCTAGATGATACCATTTTAACAAGACTGGAAACCCAGAGAAATAGACTATTTGCAAAAGTATAATATATTCAGAAGGTTAATGTCTATATTTATTTTTTTAAAAGCTCTTTCAGATTGTCAAGAAGATAAACTACCAGAAAATAGGCATAGGATATATAAATAATCCAGGGAAGAACAATTTCAAATAGCCATCAGACATGTGAAAGAGGTATACACTCTTTAATAAGACATGAAAATAGTACTTGAGATCTCTCAGACTAGCACAAATTAAAAATAACAACAGCACCCATTACTGGTGGGGATGAGGAGAAAATGGGAAATGGCAGAAGTGGGAAATGTTACAGCCTTAATCTATGCGGGCAAACTGGTTACTGTAAAAATCTTTCTTTAGTAAAATTGCTGAATTAACATTTTTGAAAGGCTGCACCAAAACAGCGGTCCCACACAGAAGCCTTCCAAGCAGGCTCATTTACCCAGAGAAATACCCAAGATCCTGGGAGAGGAGAGAGAGGAAAAAGGAGAGAAGAAAAGGGAAAGGTAGCAATTGCCAGAAGTCCTTTATTCCATCTTGAGATTCCCTCCCAGCCACTTGGCCAAAGCACTAGAAATTTCCTAAATGATAAAAAAAAAAAAAAAAAAAAAAAAAAAA
>NW_007730034.1:142472-151880 GCF_000696425.1 Galeopterus variegatus
CCCCCCCCCTGGCGAAAAAACAAAAAAAATTTTAAAAAAAAAAAAAAAAAAAAAAAAAAAAAAAAACTCACCAGTAGTAATGAGTACTGATTTCCAACACAATTAAACTCCTTCTAGCCAGCACTGAAAGCCCACAGCACACAAATGAGTTATATTCCAATTGTCTAGCTCGGAATTTATTTGCCCGTAAAAACAGTTTGATAAATCTCCTACAGCAGATCACAAAAATTAAATCACTTACACTGGCAATTAGAAGAAAGAGAAAATGCAAAATCTTGTTGCTAAAGCACAGTATTTCAGCACGTTCTGGGTTTGCCTTGGAACATAAATCCATTTGTAACAATGTGTCAAGAGTTGCGCATTAGATGGCTCCCCATGAGAAGAGAATACAAAGACAATGGAAGCACATCCTCTGTCACCTCCTGCATGTGACCCTGTTCTTCCCCCAACTGTCTAGTTGGAGAATAATCATGATAACAACATCTACTCCATACTCTGGTCAAGTTCAATTCAGGATACTTTTTGCATGCTTCATTTCATTTAATCCTCAGACAACACTGTGACATAGATATTACCCTCATCTTACTTAAACAAGGCTATATAGGTCCCAAAATACTAAACTTGTCCTATGCCATTTCACCAGCAGGTGGCTAGAGAGAACTATCCTACTCTGAAGCCATGTTCTTACTTGCTATATGCCTCCAAAGTTCCAGTCCTCTGTCCCCAGAACCCAGGGGTCACCCACCAGTGGCCCTGGGTTCCTCAATCATGTGCCCAACTCTAAGTTCTAGAAACATCAGGTTCTTGGCATTTACCACTACAACATGCACCTTTCACAACCACCCACCCAGAAGAGACTATGTGGGCATCAAAATCACACATCTCTGCTGCTGAGAACATTCCCTGGGACAAAATCGATGTGCCATTCAAATGCATGGAATGATTCTAGATCCACTGGAGAGCTCCTTTCTAGTGTTTGGTGACATCTGGGGAGACTGTAGAGATAAGGATTATGTTTCTTCAATTCTTGAAGAAATCTCACCAGGGTCCAACTGTCTACAGACACTCCACTTTCAGGAACATTTTGACTCATGAATGTCCGTGACCTTGCATGCTAGTCCCACAGGAATCCAGCACACAAGGTTCTTGTTTAATAGGTGACCTTCCCAAAATAGCTACAGATATTAGCTCTCTCTGCAAGGTCTCTCTGGGGAAGCTTAAGAGACAGATTTGCCTTTCAGCTTTCCAGATCCCTTGTTTGAGGTTTCAGAAAAAAAACCCGCAATCACAGCACTCCCTGTACCTATCATCACTTTTCTTTTTCGAAAACTGAATCACTTGGAGCTTTGTAAAATATTCGTTTTCACTGATCTCATTTTTTTCCCTTTCTTCATTTTTTCCACTAAAGGGGCCATTTCCCCACATTTTGCCTGAGGCTCTGTTCCATGAGAGGTGATAACAACTAAGTCAAGTGCTGAAAACTTTCTAGATGTTTCATTGGGTCATTTTGGGCTGTTGCTTTTCTTCCTCTTAACACTCAAGACAAAAGGGAGGGTTGGATAGGATATCATCCCACATTACAGCAGGTATAACTTTAACAACAATGAGCCTTTTTCCTATTTTGGCGGAGATAGGATTTTAAGAGCTGAATTTTTCAAGTAATATCATCATCTTATGGGGAAAAAAGTCTATAAGACAAAGGACTCTAGGGGAGCAGGATACTCTTCAAACAAAGAGCTCTGAGAGCACAGAGGCAGACCCACCCACGCAAGACCGTGAAGGTAGACAGAGGTCAAAAAGAGGAATTGGGCCATAGCATCAAGTTGATGAAAAACAATGAGCCTTTTTCCTATTTTGGCGGAGATAGGATTTTAAGAGCTGAATTTTTCAAGTAATATCATCATCTTACGGGGAAAAAAGTCTATAAGACAAAGGACTCTAGGGGAGCAGGATACTCTTCAAACAAAGAGCTCTGAGAGCACAGAGGCAGACCCACCCACGCGAGACCGTGAAGGTAGACAGAGGTCAAAAAGAGGAATTGGGCCATAGCATCAAGTTGATGAAAAAATACATTCATTTATTCATTTATTCACACTAGCTATTGAACGTCTAGTAAGTTCCTAGCACTTTGTGCTTGGCACTCGGATTTAAAGATAAATATGACCCAGGCCTTGCTTCTAAGGACTTCCTCCATTCAAGTGCAGTAACTTCTAACATTTGCTGTCATGGGGCTTCTTTTTGACTTCAAAACTTTGCTGAGAGTAATGATAGGAAATCTACTCTTACGAGAGTATTTCAAAAAGTTTGCAGACAAATAGAAATAAAAAAGGATACAAATATTTTCATAACCTTTTTGAAGTACCTTCAAATAATTCCATTGGTTGGGAAAATACGCATGTATATAAACTTCTAGATTCCTTGCAATAAGTCTGGGCCATCCCGGGTGCAGAGAAGCACTGGCCTAATGAGGTGAACAACAAAAGCAACAGGATGGGAGGTGAGCCATTGCTCAGGTCTGCGTGAGACAGGGTGTGCCTTTTGTACTAAAGACTATTGACACCTAGGCCCACTGCACCCACACATACCCTAACTCATTCCCTGATGACCAAAATTTCATGTTCCTAATAATGGCACTTCTCTAGCTCTACAACATTATAAAGCACCATTAGGATCATCATCTCACGTGTCCTTCACAGCAGCCCTGTAAGGTAAGGATGGTTGACAGGTGAGTGAGGTTGATGGGCTGGTGAGGCGGCCTGCACAGGCCACTAGCTCGAGAGGCAAGACAGGACTTCTCAGCCTCAACCATCTCTCTTCCAGCTCCAAATCCCATGTGCTTTCTATGATTTCAAGCTGGTCCCTCTGACTAAGGTCATACTAGATCCCCTAGGATGAACTGGGCATCTGCCAGACTACAAGTGGAAGGGAAAAAAGAAAGTAGGAATGAAGGAAGGAAAGAAGGGAGGGAGTGAAAGAGGAAGGCAACGGGTGCTCGACTAAGTGCTTTTCTCATTTTATCATCTCCCTCGCCCACCTGCTTATGAAGCTGTGATTATTTTACAGATAATTTAACATATGAAGAAACTATAGTTCAGAGAAATTGGATCATTTGTCCAAAGTCACACAGTTTATAAGAAATGAAGCCAGAGTTACATTGCAAGTCTGCCTAGCTCTGAAGCCCATGCTTTAACTCCTTACTTCGCTGCCCAGCATGGTGTGTGTGACTTGAGGAAGTCATGTAACATCTGAGGGTCACTCTTCTCGGGCCACAGACAGAGCCTGAATAGGAGCTACCATTTGCTGAGCATACTTACCTACATCTAACTCTTCCAGATCTCACAACAGTGCTGCCAGGTAGGTATTATTACCTCTATTGTACTATATGGAGACTGAGTCTCAAAAGGGCAGACTGAGGCAGAGCCAGGAGGTGAAGCTAGGACTCTAGAACTTTCCACCATTCTGTCACCTACTCCAGCTGCACAGGCATTAGGTGGGGAACAAACAGGACAATGAATATAAAAATCACTCATAAAATATAACTAAGACACTCACATATTATTATTGGAGTTATTATCATTTCAATTATCATGCTGAGACATTAAACACAGAGGAGAAGCTGAATAACTCACCTAAGGATACATTGTGAAGAACTGAGAGTTGGTTTTATATTCCAAGTTCCAACTCCTAGCCCAGTGCTTTTTCCACTTCCTGCTGTGACTCAATTCATTAATTTATTGTTGCCTCAGCTTCTGTGGCAATAAAATGGGAGCAATGTTATCTAAGTGGTTACTGTGAGGATTAAATGACTTTACATATGTACCTGTTAGGTGTTTGGTAAGATTATTTTCCTTCCTTTTACCCAATACATAAACCACAGAACCATGCCCTGGCCTCCTGTTTATAATAACTTGCTACATTTTTACAACCACAAAAATAAAGCAGTATTTGAAATGCCACGTCCATTCTCCGTGGCTGTAGTGGAAACACTAACTGCAATAAGATCTGCATAAAGTCTTCTATATTGTGCAAGCCACTTGCAGGTAACGCTGTAGTCCCTTTGTAGATGTGGGGAATCATCCTTTCAGTGAATGTCCCAACCGTTTCTCTCACAGTGAAGAACTCTAATGACCTAATGCACTGGAACTTCAGAGCTACTTACACCGTCTTCCTAATCAGTTCATGCTGTCAAGATGCTTCCAGGAACTGTGCAGTTCAGCAATTGAGGTTCTCAAAGCAAATACAAAGACCAAGTTGTCAAGGGTAGGGTTTTCCCACAGGAGCATATAATTTGGCAGATGTTTAACTAGTGCCAGATTTATCAGGATACTTCCAACTCTGCATCTGATAAGAGGTGTCTGGAGAATAAAAATCTTCTCTTTCTCCTCCTGGGCCTAAACAACTCAAACCCCAGGACTCCCAGACACACAGATAAGCTTGTGCAGCATTTACAAATACATTGGAAAAACAAAATTCTTCCAGCAACTGCAATAATCCAGTTCAACCATACTTTTTTTCAGGCGATTCCTTCATGGGCACCTATTTCTTATGATATGCTTATTTAGTTACTATACTGATGACTTGGGATAATAAAATCATTTGTTCTTACAACAGACTATCTTCACAATGCCATGCTCCATGAAGTTTGCTCAGGGTGACAGAATTCAGTAAAGCAGGCAGCACAATGCTGGTGACACCCAGCTCCTGGCAGTTTCCAGGAACGGCACACACTTGTGGTTGCTCTCTCCCCTGGAAAAGTCACACCATACCTGTCCTCATGCCATGTGAGAAGTTGCTCTTCCCTCTGTGCTCCACAGCACTCTGTTCTTGGTTTGTTCGACTTTGTGGTTTGTCTGTTTACACATCTGCCTCCTCCATAGCCTGTGAGTTCCCTTGAGAGTGGACCAAGAGCCATAGCTTATTGATTTCTTACATTTCCATCATCAAGCTCAATGCCAAGGCCCCCCAAAAAATGTTGAACGAATAAACCATTACTTAACTGATGTATTATTATGGCCCTGAGAATACACTGTCATTGGTTTGCTATGGGCAACCAGGGAAGAGAAAATCAGAAAACTGTGCAGATTAGGGTAAGAGTTGATGTAATTGGTTCCTTTGACTTCTCGTTATCCAAGTGACTGGATCCTGTGAGCAATGGACAGAACCGTGTATCTGAATGAAAAAAAATAGCCAGCAATACAACTCCCTGCAGCCGCGGATTAGGGTAAGAGTTGATGTAATTGGTTCCTTTGACTTCTCGTTATCCAAGTGACTGGATCCTGTGAGCGATGGACAGAACCGTGTATCTGAATGAAAAAAAATAGCCAGCAATACAACTCCCTGCAGCCGNTCAAGACAAAAGGGAGGGTTGGATAGGATATCATCCCACATTACAGCAGGTATAACTTTAACCACAATGAGCCTTTTTCCTATTTTGGCGGAGATAGGATTTTAAGAGCTGAATTTTTCAAGTAATATCATCATCTTATGGGGAAAAAAGTCTATAAGACAAAGGACTCTAGGGGAGCAGGATACTCTTCAAACAAAGAGCTCTGAGAGCACAGAGGCAGACCCACCCACGCAAGACCGTGAAGGTAGACAGAGGTCAAAAAGAGGAATTGGGCCATAGCATCAAGTTGATGAAAAAATACATTCATTTATTCATTTATTCACACTAGCTATTGAACGTCTAGTAAGTTCCTAGCACTTTGTGCTTGGCACTCGGATTTAAAGATAAATATGACCCAGGCCTTGCTTCCAAGGACTTCCTCCATTCAAGTGCAGTAACTTCTAACATTTGCTGTCATGGGGCTTCTTTTTGACTTCAAAACTTTGCTGAGAGTAATGATAGGAAATCTACTCTTACGAGAGTATTTCAAAAAGTTTGCAGACAAATAGAAATAAAAAAGGATACAAATATTTTCATAACCTTTTTGAAGTACCTTCAAATAATTCCATTGGTTGGGAAAATACGCATGTATATAAACTTCTAGATTCCTTGCAATAAGTCTGGGCCATCCCGGGTGCAGAGAAGCACTGGCCTAATGAGGTGAACAACAAAAGCAACAGGATGGGAGGTGAGCCATTGCTCAGGTCTGCGTGAGACAGGGTGTGCCTTTTGTACTAAAGACTATTGACACCTAGGCCCACTGCACCCACACATACCCTAACTCATTCCCTGATGACCAAAATTTCATGTTCCTAATAATGGCACTTCTCTAGCTCTACAACATTATAAAGCACCATTAGGATCATCATCTCACGTGTCCTTCACAGCAGCCCTGTAAGGTAAGGATGGTTGACAGGTGAGTGAGGTTGATGGGCTGGTGAGGCGGCCTGCACAGGCCACTAGCTCGAGAGGCAAGACAGGACTTCTCAGCCTCAACCATCTCTCTTCCAGCTCCAAATCCCATGTGCTTTCTATGATTTCAAGCTGGTCCCTCTGACTAAGGTCATACTAGATCCCCTAGGATGAACTGGGCATCTGCCAGACTACAAGTGGAAGGGAAAAAAGAAAGTAGGAATGAAGGAAGGAAAGAAGGGAGGGAGTGAAAGAGGAAGGCAACGGGTGCTCGACTAAGTGCTTTTCTCATTTTATCATCTCCCTCGCCCACCTGCTTATGAAGCTGTGATTATTTTACAGATAATTTAACATATGAAGAAACTATAGTTCAGAGAAATTGGATCATTTGTCCAAAGTCACACAGTTTATAAGAAATGAAGCCAGAGTTACATTGCAAGTCTGCCTAGCTCTGAAGCCCATGCTTTAACTCCTTACTTCGCTGCCCAGCATGGTGTGTGTGACTTGAGGAAGTCATGTAACATCTGAGGGTCACTCTTCTCGGGCCACAGACAGAGCCTGAATAGGAGCTACCATTTGCTGAGCATACTTACCTACATCTAACTCTTCCAGATCTCACAACAGTGCTGCCAGGTAGGTATTATTACCTCTATTGTACTATATGGAGACTGAGTCTCAAAAGGGCAGACTGAGGCAGAGCCAGGAGGTGAAGCTAGGACTCTAGAACTTTCCACCATTCTGTCACCTACTCCAGCTGCACAGGCATTAGGTGGGGAACAAACAGGACAATGAATATAAAAATCACTCATAAAATATAACTAAGACACTCACATATTATTATTGGAGTTATTATCATTTCAATTATCATGCTGAGACATTAAACACAGAGGAGAAGCTGAATAACTCACCTAAGGATACATTGTGAAGAACTGAGAGTTGGTTTTATATTCCAAGTTCCAACTCCTAGCCCAGTGCTTTTTCCACTTCCTGCTGTGACTCAATTCATTAATTTATTGTTGCCTCAGCTTCTGTGGCAATAAAATGGGAGCAATGTTATCTAAGTGGTTACTGTGAGGATTAAATGACTTTACATATGTACCTGTTAGGTGTTTGGTAAGATTATTTTCCTTCCTTTTACCCAATACATAAACCACAGAACCATGCCCTGGCCTCCTGTTTATAATAACTTGCTACATTTTTACAACCACAAAAATAAAGCAGTATTTGAAATGCCACGTCCATTCTCCGTGGCTGTAGTGGAAACACTAACTGCAATAAGATCTGCATAAAGTCTTCTATATTGTGCAAGCCACTTGCAGGTAACGCTGTAGTCCCTTTGTAGATGTGGGGAATCATCCTTTCAGTGAATGTCCCAACCGTTTCTCTCACAGTGAAGAACTCTAATGACCTAATGCACTGGAACTTCAGAGCTACTTACACCGTCTTCCTAATCAGTTCATGCTGTCAAGATGCTTCCAGGAACTGTGCAGTTCAGCAATTGAGGTTCTCAAAGCAAATACAAAGACCAAGTTGTCAAGGGTAGGGTTTTCCCACAGGAGCATATAATTTGGCAGATGTTTAACTAGTGCCAGATTTATCAGGATACTTCCAACTCTGCATCTGATAAGAGGTGTCTGGAGAATAAAAATCTTCTCTTTCTCCTCCTGGGCCTAAACAACTCAAACCCCAGGACTCCCAGACACACAGATAAGCTTGTGCAGCATTTACAAATACATTGGAAAAACAAAATTCTTCCAGCAACTGCAATAATCCAGTTCAACCATACTTTTTTTCAGGCGATTCCTTCATGGGCACCTATTTCTTATGATATGCTTATTTAGTTACTATACTGATGACTTGGGATAATAAAATCATTTGTTCTTACAACAGACTATCTTCACAATGCCATGCTCCATGAAGTTTGCTCAGGGTGACAGAATTCAGTAAAGCAGGCAGCACAATGCTGGTGACACCCAGCTCCTGGCAGTTTCCAGGAACGGCACACACTTGTGGTTGCTCTCTCCCCTGGAAAAGTCACACCATACCTGTCCTCATGCCATGTGAGAAGTTGCTCTTCCCTCTGTGCTCCACAGCACTCTGTTCTTGGTTTGTTCGACTTTGTGGTTTGTCTGTTTACACATCTGCCTCCTCCATAGCCTGTGAGTTCCCTTGAGAGTGGACCAAGAGCCATAGCTTATTGATTTCTTACATTTCCATCATCAAGCTCAATGCCAAGGCCCCCCAAAAAATGTTGAACGAATAAACCATTACTTAACTGATGTATTATTATGGCCCTGAGAATACACTGTCATTGGTTTGCTATGGGCAACCAGGGAAGAGAAAATCAGAAAACTGTGCGGATTAGGGTAAGAGTTGATGTAATTGGTTCCTTTGACTTCTCGTTATCCAAGTGACTGGATCCTGTGAGCGATGGACAGAACCGTGTATCTGAATGAAAAAAAATAGCCAGCAATACAACTCCCTGCAGCCGCTCTGGAGTCAATCGTACACTTTCCCCAACCTTAGCTCCGAGAAGTGCTCTCAGACAAAACCCACCAGAGCTCTGACCAGAGGGAAGTCCCCTGCATTTCTCCCTCCGACTAGCACAGAGCTGTTAGGTCAGTGGCTTGTTGATGACATTTATTTCCATCAAACTGGCACAGAATGCAGCAGTCTCTTGGAACTGATGCATCTCTGTGCTTGACCAGTGCCACCTCCAACAACTGGTGTTCACTCCTTCCCCACCAATGTCACATGCAGATGATCGATTGTCCTGGGGCTCACTGGGCTGTGAGAAAGCAGCATGGCCTGGAGAGAAATCCCACTCCCCTCCTACTGGGCACAAGCCTGTGCAGCTGTGTAGCCTGTCTCTTCTCCTTCACACACTCATCACCTCCTTTCTCGTCTCTTGTCCCTGTGACCCTGCACAGAGGATCAGAGTCAGAACTAAGGCAAATGGATAAAAGAATCCACTCAAGTATTTTATAATCACTCTGAAGCTGATGACCTTGGCCCCTAACCATGTTCCATAGTGAACTCTTGCCATGTAAAGTATGATGAGGATGAGAAAAAAATTTTTAATAAAATAAAGATTAAGATGAAAAAACACA
>NW_007730034.1:155432-155647 GCF_000696425.1 Galeopterus variegatus
TAAGGTGTGTGTGTTCTGCACCTTGCTATTGGGGCATTTTCACACTCTGTGTACACTAGATTGGGCTATTGAGCCTTGCAAAGGGTTCCTGCAGGGTGTGTAATTATTGTTCTTTATTTATTTATTTATTTCTGAGACCCCACCTCCTTTTGCTGGACCTCTCCTCACTCTGTGTGCTCAGAACAGGTCTGAGGCGTGTCTTCTACAAACCTTGT
>NW_007730034.1:157144-159534 GCF_000696425.1 Galeopterus variegatus
TTGTGTCGGCCCTAAAACCTCGAACCTGTTGTTGCTTGTTTGTCGTTGTAGGATCGTTGTTCAAAAATAGAAATGTTTTAAAAACATTTTTCCTTGTAGATTATTCTATTTAACCATGAATTAGATAATTTTCAAATAAAACTATTCTTTAAGTGTGAAAGCTAACAACTAAGCCTTCGATCAAAGCATACTCAAACCAAAAATGTTTTAGAAATAAAATTAACTTGTGCATGATCTTGGTACAAACCTGGAAGCAGAGCAAAGGCCAAGCTATTATTTTTGGAAAGACACCAAATGAAAAAGATTTATCTTCAAGGAGCCAAGGTAATGAAGAGGCTTTGGATTATAAAAACCATTCAGTGATGGCCTCCCCTGGTTCTGGAACACTTGTGAATTCATATGAAAGAGACTTTTTAAAGTAGGATGAGAGAAACAGGATGTTGTTAAATTGATAGAATTTGGTATTACAGAAACTGGAATAACAGACTGCTTGGAGATATTAGAAGAACATGGTTTTTTTAAAAAATGAGAGTTTTCATACCCAATTTCATATCCAATTGAGAGGTACAAAAGGGTGGTAATATACCACCTTTATTTTTGATCAATCTCATACTGGAGATTGTGACCTACATGTACAGCAACAATGGGCATGTTATGACTGAATCTCAGGAGGCGGCACATGTGCGGCTGAAAAAACAGATCCCCTAATGCAGGAGCTTGCCCCTGCAAAACTTCAGCAGGAAGGAGCAGGTCGAAAGTGGGTACAAGCAGCCACATCTCCTCTCTACCCTCCACCTCTCCCCACTACACATACACATGCATGCACACACACACATACACACGCATGCGTGCACACACATACACGCACACACGTGCACACACACGCACACATGCACAAGACAAAAAGAGGCTGAGCTACTTCCCTATCCTGTTCTTCATCCCAAGCTTCACTTCCTCATCCCAAATGTCCTCATCACAAACTTATTCTCCAATAAGGCACTCCTTCCCATGGGAGATGTCAGACCAGGGTGTTCTGCTAATAAAAATCCCTCAACACAAAAAGAAACATCAAGATTACAGAGAATGGTTTCTATCCCTATGGGTGTTACAATTAGTCACCCCATTGCCATCTACTGAGTGCTTACTTGGCAACAAATTTTATCTTAGGCATTAAGAACAGTAAACAAAGAGGTGGAAGCTAGTATTACCCACAAAGTGCTGGGCACCATGTTAAGAATTTTTACATACATCATTTTATTTAACCCACACAATACTAAGAGTATCAGTATCCTCTCCTTTCTTTTTACACATGGGGAGGAAACTAAGGCCTGGAAATGTTGTGGAGAAGATTTTATGTTATAGTCAGTTTACAATGCAAAATATACACGAAATAATTGCAATGACAATGACTTATTGTGCATATTGAGTACAAAGTGAATGCAAAGAAACGTCCACACTGTGATGTTTAGAATGAGAACATGACATATGGATCAACCACCTGCCAAGCCAGAGGACACAGATGACAAAATGGGATTACCACTACAAGTACATTCCTAGGGCTGAAGATGGGTGTGGACAGCAGAGAGCAACTGGAACTTCCGAAGATAAGGGAGGAAGTCAGGAATCTTTGAGCTGGTGGCCTGAATGATACAGCTTTGATCAGTAGCAGGCACTCCCACTAAAGTGCACTCCTGTGTTTAGGTCATTATCAGCAACTGATAATCCAAAGAGGTTAAAGAAGGGCGCACAGTCTAGGAAGGGGACTGGGTGTGGAAAGAGGCAAATGAACACAGAAATGCTTCTCTTCTTTTTTTCTACTGCCCTGTAAAACATGGGTATTTATATTGCACTATCCTCCATTGCATAGGGTGACAATCAGCAGTGGGATAAATCCTGGAGAATTTAAGTAACTTATCTGTTGTCACCCATCTTAAACAAAGTAGGTTAAGATCCAAATCCAGGATTCTCTAACTTCAGAAAAAATTCCAAATCTTTCATCAGTTTGCCCAAAGATATATGAAATAAAGATATCTAGACAATTCTGAAATGGCTCTTAATATCTTTGATTAAAATGCCTCTCTTTTTTTTGAATGAAATTGAGCAACTATCCAAATAACCAAAATGTTTGGTAGCTTTTTTTTGTCCCTTGTAGACCCATAAGAAAAATATTTTTTATTTTGTTTTTTTCTTCTATTAAAAGTAAAAAAAAAAGCATTAGGACAAGAAGTGCTACATTGGTAAATATTTCATATCTGATCTTCAGCAGGGAAAGCTCTGATTCGTACAATTGGCCAATTTCTGTGGTGTAAATACTCCCAACATGATCAGCCACATCTACCAATGTGACATCACTGACCAAAGAGTTTGGAAGAGATGCTGCACTCCTAAGC
>NW_007730034.1:160120-161482 GCF_000696425.1 Galeopterus variegatus
CACATCTACCAATGTGACATCACTGACCAAAGAGTTTGGAAGAGATGCTGCACTCCTAAGCAATCAGCTCTCCTAAGCCAGCTGGTCCAGCACACCACTGCCTACAACTATCAAATTTAATTAATCAAAAACCCTCTTGATGATGCATCTTGTGAGCAAACACATCAATAGCAAAGTACTGTGTACCAATAACAAGTTCTGGGCCTGAAGTTCATCAGGTTTATCCCTGGACATGGGAACTGTTCTTTCAACTGAAGGTGTGAGACCTTGTAAAGGAATCTCAGCTTTCCTAACAAAACTAAAGCCAGAACTGCCAACTTGACATTTCTAGCTTGAGACTGCAAATCAGCAGGTGAAAAGAGAATGACCATGGAGACTCGATTTTCCCCCTTTGACTTTGCCCTTTCCCTTAGAGTCTTCTAATTTTAACCCCCACCACCACCACTTTACTCGCCTTTGTGGTGAGTTGCTTCCCTTTCAACACCATTGGTTCCCCTTAGCAAAGTTCAAAATTTCAAAATCCTTTCATTAAACACTATGAGAGGCCAGAAAAAGCAAGAAACACAATGATCTAGGTTTTGATCCTGCCTTGGTTTGCTTATCCCAAGGTCCACAGACTCAGTCCTCATGTACACTTTGTCTCAAACCCCAAAGGGCTGGTACAGCTGGACAGACCCCTCCCTGCTCCCTCAGTTCTAACTTCTGGCCTATTTCCACGAAGAAGCCACCACATTAAGTTGCACCATCTGCTGGCCCCCTTGGAAACATCTCAGCGTATTCATTCATGCTTAAGACCAAGCATTAGATTAACAGAGTTAGATTCTCACCTTAAGGCATTTCATGCTCTTTCCTTACACCATTTTCTGACCCGAACCATGACTCTTCCTCATACCAGAAAAATCCTCACTCTCTCTGAGGGTACAACCATACCACCCTTACAGACTCTCCAAATTTTCATAAAGATATACAGTAGTCATAGCATTCTAACAGTGAGAAATGCAGAAAGAGCAACAGACATGTTCCTCGCTCTCCAGATGACATGAGGCCCAAGCACTCTCCCCTCCAACACCTCTAACACCTTCTCAACCCCTCCACATTTTAGGAAACCAGACTGCCGTAGTGACTCCAAGTTTGGCGAAAAAACAGTCCTGCCTCTGATGCTATTTTAAAAATAAATAAATAAATAATAAATTAAACAAATAAATAAATAAATGGCTACCTTCCTTCCTTGAGGATCAAGCTTATTTTCCCAAATCAGTACTCCCTTTAAAGTAGCTCCTAGGCGGGCCGGCCCGGTGGCTCACTGCTACAGTGCGCCGCTTGGGAGCGCGGTGGCACTCCTGCCGAGGGTTCGGATCCCAC
>NW_007730034.1:161899-174203 GCF_000696425.1 Galeopterus variegatus
CGGTTCCCGCTCACTGGCTGAGCGAGGTGCGGGCGCAACACTGAGGGTTGCAATCCATTGCTGGACATGAAAAAGGACAAAAAGGAAAAAAAAAAAAGTAGCTCCTAGGGGGCCACACACACACACACACACACACACACACACATACCCACACACATACACACACACACACACACACATACACACACACACACACACATATCCTAAAAGTCTTGCTGATGCTAAAATTACTTTTGGAACTTCACTTTGCAAATTGCCTTCAGATCATAGTTATGGCCCACCCAACGTTGTTGATTTCATTATATTTTCTTTTTCCTACTCACTACATACACTAGCTTGGATCTTGAGAAAGGGCCAACATTTTGTCATTATTGAGGATATTTTGAAAAAGTGGTCAGGCAACATTATATATCTTCCCCACACACACTCCCGACACCACCTCAGCCCACAAAGCTCCAATGACCCTTCTGAGTAAAACTCAAACTTCTTTTCACATCTGAAGCCTCTATTATTGTTCAGTCTTACCCAATGGTTTTTTGGGTTTTTGGGGTTTTTTCTGAATTAGCCAGAGATTGGAAGGTAACACATGGAGTGACCAAAGCACAGGCTAGTGCCCTCCTGGCCTCCATGGCTGTCAGGAACCATGACACTGGAGACTAAAAGGGACCCACAGATGACACCTAACCCATCCTCCAATCTCAAGCTGGGTTTCTTCCCACACTCAGGCCGACCAGAGGCTGAGATATGTCGGACCAGGTCTCACCGTCATAGTGCTAGCCACTCACTGTTCCTCAGACATGCCAGGCATGGTCTCATTTAAACCATTCACGCTGGCTAAAGTGGCTCTTTCTCATGGCCGAGTCTCTCAACTCTTTCATGCTTCTGAGTAAATATCATTCTGAAATCTTTATTTTAAATTACAATCATTGTCCACTCCTCTCTAGATTCCTCTTGGGATTCCATTTTCTCTCCAGTGATATGGAGAAGAGAAATAGGATCCATCCTGCTGTATTTCTTTTCTCCATATAAATTTCACCTTCCGATATACTACATAATTTACTAATTTATTACATTTGTTATTTATGCTCTGTCTCTCCTCTTCCATAATAGAAGATAAGCCCCTGTAAGGCAGGGATTTTTGTCCCTTTTGTTGATTGAATATCCAAAGTGCTTAGTATAGAGGCTAGCACATGGTTGGCATTCAAAACTATTTGTTGAATAAATGAATACTAGAAGATAACTCCTCTTCCTTCCTGCCACTTCCCCCTACCCCTGCCCCACAAATATTATGCTCAATGGATGGTCGTGATTTCTCTACTTGACAACTCACTAGCCTTCATATTTCTGTTGTCCCAGAGATGATAGGCACTAAAGCTAAGGTACCATCATAAACACATGTATAGGATTTTTCTAATCTTGCCTTTTCTCCCAGAACCATACACATGAGCAACACCAACTGTCTACAGCATCATTGACAAGTGCATTGAGATACATCAAGCATGGGATGAGGAAAGGGGAATACACATGCAAGTAACACAAAGCAGTACATACGTACAAGTGTGAGGGAATGAGGCGAGGGTGTGCAAGCTCCACAACCCTTCTGCCTGCACCATCTGGGAGGCAAGTGTTTCCACCTGTCCATTACCATGCCTTGCTGAGCCAGCAAAAATAAACACATCAAAAGCTCAGTCTTCATATGCGTTTTCAGCATGTGGTTTAGCTCCCTCTACAACCCTTCCCTAAAACGGAAAAAAAGAAAAAGAAAACTTTCATTTTTATTTTTAAACCTTTAAGACTGCTAAGAAAGAATAAAAATGCAAAAGTACTGTTTTGGGGATTGGGTTTTGTTTTTTTACAATTTTCTCTCCCCTTTTATAAAGGAGGCAGCTTAAAACTTTTTAAGTTGGTTTAAAAATGTCAGAACTCACAATCAAAAAATTTAAAGCCATAATTAATTTGAAATGTATGCTAGCACCTAGCCACCCGTATAGGGTTTTCCTATGTGGTTTATAGAGGTATTCTAAGTGCACATAAAATATGATCATAAAATTGAATTTACAGTCCACCACCAGACTGGGCTGGAACAAGTGAAAGTGAGACCATCCGTGGTTGTGCAGAAAAACCAAAGATACAGGATCCACATGTCTGCCAAGGAAACTTCTGTGCCACTCAACACCTTCTGATGCCCTAACAAGCCATCATCAGAAATCAATTGTTCAGGTATTACCTTTCTCCACGAGCAGCTTTCACTAAGATCTCATATGCATGCACCAAAAATTCTGCTTTAGCCTTAAAGTCTTTTTAGTCTTAATGAATTTTGTAACTGCATGATTGTCTATGTAGAAAATCCAGTGAGATCTACCAAAAAAGCTACTAGAAGCAGTGAGTTTAGCAAGATTATGGAATACAAGATCAATGTACAAAAATCAACTGTTTTAATATACTCGCAACAAATGAAAATTAAAAATTTTTTTAACTATTTACAATAGCAACAAAAAATATAAAATACTTAGGATTAAATCTCACAAAATATGTACAAGACCTGAAATCTACATTGCAGAGAGAAATTAAATCAAATGTTAATAAATGGTAAGATATAATATGTCCATGGGTTGGAAGACTCAATATCATTAAGATGTCAATTCTTTCCAAATTGGTCTGTAGATTAAATGTAAACCAAATCAAAATCTCAATGGGCTTTATTTTGGGGGTAGAAATTGGCAATCTGATTATAAAATTTATCTGGAAATGCAAAGGACTTGAAATAGTCAAAACGACCTTGAAAAAGAGGAAAAAGTTGGAGAACTAACACAATCTGATTTCAAGCCCAGATATATGTTCCACATATGCCTCCCACATATGAACTGATTTTTGACAAAAGTGCAAAAACAATTCAGTGCACAAAGGATAGTATTTTTAACAAATGGTGCTTCATCTGTTAAACGGTGCTGCAGTTGGGAGCACATGACCACCCAATATGCAAAAAATGAATGAACTTTCATCCACACTTTATACGATATAAAAAAAGACCAAAATGGATCATACAAGGGCTCTTCAAAGAGTTCATGGGAAATGCATATTATGAAAAAACTATGCACGGATTGCAAAAATTTTTTGCACCAAAATAAACTTGTACTAACTTGTTATAACATGTCTGAACAGGATCTAGTTTGAGGCTCTAAAAAGGATAAGACATCAGTTTGAAAAGAGCCCCTATTAGAGCAACATGAATTCTCTTAAAATTGAAGAAAGAACAAACATCAAATTTATGGTGAAGCTTGGGTGAAAGAATGGTAAAATCATCGATGCCTTATGAAAAGTTTATGGGGAAAATGCCCCAAATAAATCAGCACTTTAAAAATGGATAATTTGTTTTAAGAAAGGACAAGATGATGTTGGAGATGAAACCCACAGCAGCAGACCATCCACATTAATTTGCAAAGAAAAAATTAATCTTTTTTGTGCCTTAATTGAAAAGGACTGACGATTAACAGTAGAAACAATAGCCAGTACCATAGACATCTCAATTGGTTAATCTTAAACTATCCTGTCCAAAAACTGAAGTTGAACAAACTTTCTACTCTATTGGTGCCAAAACTGTTGTGCCCAGATCAGCTACAGACAAGAACAGAGCTGTCAATGGAAATTTTAAACAAGTGCGGTCAACATCCTGAAGCATTTTCTGGAATAATTGTAACAAGAGATGAAACATGGCTTTAGTAGTAGGATCCTGAAGACAAAGCACAATCAAAGCCATGGCTACCAAGAGGCAGAAGTGGTCCAGTCAAAGTAAAAGTGAACTGGTCTTTCAAAGTAAAAGAAAAGGTCTTGACAACAGTTTTGGGGGATGGTCATGGTGTTTTGCTTGTTGATGTTCTTGGGGACCAAATAATGTTAACATCTGCTTATTATGAAAGCATCTGGAGAAAGTTAACCAAAGCGTTAGCAGAAAAACGCCCAGGAAAGCTTCACCAGAACACCTCCACCAAAACAACGCTCATGCTCTTCCTCTCATTAAACAAGGACAATTTTGTAAGAGTTTCAATGAGAAAGCATTAGGCATCCACCTTACAGTCCTGATTGGGCTCCTTCTGACTTCTTTTTGTTTCCTAATATTAAAAAATCCTTAAAGGGCACCCACTTTTCTTCAGTTAATATTGTAAAAAAGACTGCACTGACATGGTTAAATTCCCAGGACACTCAGCTCTTTACGGATGGACTAAATGGCTGGTATCATTGCTTACAAAAGTGTCTTGAACTTGATGGAGATTATGTTGAGAAATAACGTTTATATTATCTATTTTTATCTTTTAATTCCATTTTTCCATAACCTTTTTGAAGTCTTCTCACAGACCCAAATGTCAACCCTAAAACTGTAAAACATCTTAAAAAATCACAAGAGGAAATCTTTGTGACCTTAGGTTAGGCAAATATAGCTCAGATACAATACCAAAGCATGATCTGTAAAAGAAAAAAGTAGAATAATTTGGACTTTATCAAAATCTAAAACTTTTACTTTTTTGAAAGATATTGTTCAGAGAATGAAAGAAGCAACAGGCTAGGAGAAAATGTTTGTAAATCATATGTCTGATAAAGGACTTGTATCCAAAATATATAAAGAACTCTTAAAACTCAATAATAAGGAAAAAAAACTGAATTTTTTTTTAATGGGCAAAAGATTTGAACAGACACTTCACCAAAGAAGGTATACAGAAGGCAAATAAGTACATGAAGATGTAAAACCACAGTCAATACTATTACATGAATGTTATAATGGCTCAAATAAAAAGACTGACTGTACCAAGGGTTGGTGAAAATGTGGAGGAACTGGTAGGAATAAAAAATAGTTCAAACACTTTGGAAAACAATTAGGCGGTTTTTTGTTTTTTTGTTTTTTTTTTAAGTTAAGCATTCTTCTACAATATGATCCAGCCATTCCACTTCTATGTATTTACCTAAGAAAAGTAAAACCATATGTCCATACAAAAAATTGAACAGGAATGTTTATAGTAGGTAGTATGTTCATAGTAGAATGTAATGGCCAAAAAAAGGAAACAACCCAAATGTCTATCAACAGGTGAATGGATAAACACATTGTGGCACATTGATACAATAAGAATGAAAGACGTGTACTTTAGAGAGTATCTGTTTTAGATTACTCCCAATGTGTAGGGAGCCACACTTGCCAATGTCGGTTGATACATGCTACAACATGAATGAATCTAATAATATTTATTTTGAGTAAAAGAAGCCAGATGCAAAAGAGTATGTATTGTATTTATACAAAATTCTAGAACATGCAAATTAATCTATAGTGACAGAAAACAGATTAGCAGTTGCCTAGTGAGGGGGTACTTAGAGAAGGGTTGGAAGGAGACATTACAAAGGGGCATGAGGAAACTTTGGGGGGTGATGGATATTTTCATTATTTTTATTGTGGTGATGGTTTCACACATATATACATACATTAAAAAATCAAACTGTACACTTTAAGTATGTGTAATTTACTATAAATCAATTATATCTCAATAAAACCAATTTTTAATTAAAAAACAAACAAAAGTGTTCTAGTAAGACTCCGATATCCCTGAGAGATATCACACCTTGAGCTTTATCAGCTAACACCTTACTGGGGTAAGAGAATGAGAAGTGGATGTTAAGGGCTAACCTCATATTTTTTCAAGAACTGGCCCTGATGACACACTTATTAGATAAGCCAAAACTCTGACAAAAGTTTTTACAATGGCATGTAATGCTGAACCCGCATTTCCTTTTTATCCAAGCGTGCCGCTCAAGCCCGTGTAACATGGAAGAGTGGGTACTACCTGGCTTGGAGCAATTTCTCTCAGTGCTAGTGTCCCTTAACCTTTAATTTCTCTCTTCTCTCCATCCAGGTCCCTGAAGCAAGAATCAACCAACTCCAGAAACAACAGAGCAATTTCCCAGATTCCAGTTAGTCACGCTAACCTCTCCATTCTTCCCCAAGGCCAGGAGAGGGAGTCCAGATGTCCTGACATCCTTGGCAACAGCTTTGGGCTGTGTGGATGTCATCTCATCTTTACACCACATTCAGGTCACTAAACTACAAAGAGGACATTTGGTCCCCAATGCAGAAGTTCTTAGTTTTGAGGAAGTTCAGTTCCATCGTTCATGTCAACTGGGGCAAGTACAACCGCTCAGACACAGAGAATACAAGAGACTGGGGGAAAAGAAATGTGCAAGATCCTCATATTTTCAAGATAGACCTTTAAAGATTCCCTGTCCCATGAGCTTGCTTAGCACCGCATGGGGGCCCAGTGCTGACAACTCACCCGCCCAACTGGGAGCAGTGGAAAAGCCAAGGACATGGAATCTCTCCATGCTCTTTTCATTAAAAAGGTGAGAGGTTTCTGGCAGAGTCAGATTTCTGGAGAGGAATCATCAATCAGCCAGCAGAGACCATTTCAGACCTGCTTCCTGTCAGATAGCATCCTAACTCATGATGAAATTGAAGGTGAGCTCCAACATGCACAGTCAGAGTCAGCAACTTGGCCGGCCAGTGGAGTGTGGGCAGCCCTCAGCAACTCTGACCTCCTTGCACTGAAATGAGAGGAAACTGTGATCTGCAGCTGACATTTCCTCTGAGCATCGCCCAGCTTTCCCGACAGAGGGACCACAATTCACTGATAATGGGGCTTTGAAGTGCCTGGCCCAGGGCCAGGAAACATTGGAAGTGTCCTTTAGAGAATATCTGTTTTAGATTACTCCCAGTGTGTAGGAAGCTGCACATGCTAACTTTAGCCTTTCTCCTGCCTTCAGAACTTAGGAGCTTCAGGTTGATTGATCTCAAGCCCACTCTTTTGGCTCAGACCTAAATGGCAAGCCTACTGGGTGTGGGTGTTTTTGTTTATTTTTTATTTGGGGTGGGGGAGGGGTCTTCTGTGTTGAATTCCAACCCTGTATACATTCCTCTTCCTCATCTCTTCACTCCAACTGTTTTGATCATTATTCTCACATGCTGTGAAACATTCCATTTCTCCTTTTGGGACATTTATTCAAAAGGTGTTTCTGCAATAAAAACCTAAATCCATCTGACAATTAAATTCCATTCTAAAGTGCCTCATTATAATACTACTTTTGTTGTATGGTAGGTCAGATGATGTGCCCTCCAAAATATACTGAAGCATCTCTCCGATTGTAACTTAAAAAGCCAGACCTAGGGCCGGCCCAGTGGCGCACTGGAGAGTGCACCACTTGGGAGCGCGGTGGCGCTCCCGTCGAGGGTTCAGATCCCATGTGGAGACCGGTTCCGCTCACTGGCTGAGCAAGGTGCGGGTGCAACACCGAGGGTTGCGATCCCGTTACCGGTCAGTAAAAAAGACAAAAAGGAAAAAAAAAAAAGCCAGACCTACCAGATTCTACCACTCAGGCAATTGATTCTGCTAAAATGCATGTTGTTAGGTCTACCAACACATTCAACTTGATTTAGGCTTGATTGCTTCCTTCTGGAGAAACTGCTTCACTGATAAATTTAAATTTCAATCTAAAGTCTTGCCACTTAGGGCCGTCCCGGTGGTGCACTCGGTAGAGTGTGGCGCTTGGGAGCGCGGCAGGGTTCGGATCCCATATAGAGACTGGTCCACTCACTGGTTGAGCACGGTGCGGGTGCGACACAGAGGGTTGTGATCCCATTACCAGTCATGAAAAAAGACAAAAAGGAAAAAAAATAAAGTCTTGCCACTTAAACTGTGGTCCTCGAGCCAGCAGCATTGCTGTCACCTGGGAGCTTGTTAGTAACAGGGTATCAGGCCCAAACCCCAGACCAACTGGATCCAAAACTGCATTTTGACAAGATCATCAGTGGTTCCCATGCACATCCCAATTTGAGAAACACTCCTTCAGATAGCCCCCACCTCCTTGAAGGTAGAAAAAAATATCAAGGATGAAGGGCTTTAACACTGCAGTTGACAAAATTCCAAAGAAAATTTGGGGCCAGCACCTTGTCTAGTGCTTTTCAGCCTGCTGATGTAAGAGTGACTTTTGAATGAATCAGTGGTTTGGGTTAGTTTACTTAAACCTCAAAGATTCTGACCAATTAATGTGGCTTTTCTCAATCTTTTGGGGCTGGAAAGTAAGCTAGAAATTTTTGGAGTTGGGTTTGACCATGAGCTAACATAACAGGTCATTCCTGGCTCCATCTGAATGCGAATGCCAGAAAAATAACTTTCTGCATGATGAGCAGGGCTCTCCTCAGAAGTCATCTCCAAGGCTGGGCAGAGAAAAGCTTGAACTCAATAAAAGACAAGACAGGTTGGGGCGGGTCAGAGGGGGCAGGTCGGAGGGGTTGGGGAGGCTCGCGTCTTGACGTGGGGCTTTGGTGGGGGATGAAGTTGAGGAGTCCCTTTCCTCTTCACTAACGCTCAGCAGCTGGTAATGAAGGTTAGAGGCTCAGCCCCAGCCAGCTCCTAAGATGGTACTGACTACTGGGTGTCTGCTGCCCTCTGGTAGACGTAAGGCAGCAATGGACAGAGGAAGCAGCTGGCTTGTTAACCTGCTTCTCATGGCCAGCATACCTTGGATGGCTCCTCAACACCAGCCACTCCCTTCCAACCAGCCACATTCTCTCATCTCCTTTCCACACTCAGACTTGGCTGCTGCTTTTATTTCTTGATTTTTGCATCATTTTTCCACCTGACACTAGAGCGCTATTCTGCTCCCAGCTCACCTGGTGGGGGTGCCTGTCAAGCACTTTCCAGTCTCCCTCTAGAAGCTTGAACTTGTTCCTGGTACCCCTTGGAATCCTATTCCAAAATAAACAGCTCTCTATACACTTTATAGATACTGTCAGGTTGTGAGCATCGCTACTGCTAGGGAACCCCTGCTGCTGTGTTCCCAATGAAAAATTAGATTTCCTTCTATTCTATTCATCTCTAATCTATAGGGCTTTGAGCTACTGCTCTCATCTGCCCATGAAGAAAGCCAGCCTTCAATCCAGCTAACACTCCTAGGTCCAGCCCAGCTTCTTCCCAGCATCTTTCCCTGCCTCACTGCCCAGGCCACTGAAGCCCCATTCAATGTTTGGTCAAGCCCATTGTTTTAACAGAGGCTACCAGTTTCAATTTCAGTGAACCTGGCCACCCATTGGCTTAGCCAACTCCTGGTGCACAGCACACAAATACAGTGTGTGATACGGAAAATACCACGGAAATGAAGGAGTCCAAGGACCAGAGTCCCTCTCCTGGAGTCTGACATTGGTCTCTGCTAGATCACCGTGCACTAATTCAGAAAGGACGCACAGAGAACCTGCATACCTGCTTGTGGTCCTTATGAGTTTCCTCAGATAAATTCCACACCAGAATGCAGGTTTGTGCGCTGTCTGATCATCCACCTTTGTGTGCTCAACAAGGAAGAATATATTCATTCATTCATTCATTCATTCATTCATAAATTCAACAAATGTTTGCTAAAAAACAAGAATAGCAAATACTCATATGTACTTTTATGTGCCAGGTACTATTCTAAGGGTTTTACCTTAATTACCCTGTTTAATCCTCACAGCTACATTGTGTGTAGGTGTTAGTATCCTGATTGCACATATGAGGTAACTGAGGCATAGCTTCAGAGTCTGTGCTCTTTACCACTATCATCTAGATAGTGGTTGGAGCTGAGCCTCTAATCTTCATTACCAGCTGCTGAGCATTGGTGAGCAGGAGACAAACTGACCATCTCAACTTTATCCCCTACGAAAGCCACACTTCAAGATGTGAGACTCTCCACCTTCTCAGACCCGCCCCTACCTGTCTCATCTTTTATTGGGCTCGACCTTTTCTTTGTACTCAACCAAGTGCCCACTGGGTGCTTAGCACACAGTACAGGGCCCTAGTAGCTCAACAATGAAGAACAGGCATGCTCTTCGCCCTGTGGATCATATTGTCTAGTAGATGAAACAGACATTAAAGATAACAATTTATCAAAATAGTCAAAGCGCTGCAAAGGAGAAGGACAAAATTGTATAAGAACGTGTGATAGGGGAATATTACCTATTCTGGGGATTAGGGAATGCTTCCCTGAGAAAATGACGTTTAATCTTTTCTACAGGCCTGGAAATTATAGCCTCTGTGCTTAGGGACACAGATAAATCCTAAAGGTACAGGCCTCCCTGGCTGTTTCTCAGACTCAATTTATACTGCCTACCCCCATCGCTCAGAGGGTACTTTGCCAGATACTTACAAAGGACAATCCTGTTCCTTAGCCTCAAGAAAAGCACAGTGTCGTTAAAGAAATGAGATTCATGTTCATTCATTGATACTTATCACACAAACTGAAAGTCAGATTCTGGAGAAACAGAAACAAACAAGCCAGAACCCCCAAAAGAGTGCAATAATAATAATACCAAAACAGCATTTAAGATTAAGTACTTACTATAAGCTAAGTGTTCTGGGTACATTTTCTCCTTTAAGATTCATAAAACTGTTTAGGGTATATTCTACTATTATGCAGATAGGTAAACTCAAGTTCAGAGAAATTATGAAACTTGCTCAGGGTAGCACAACCAGTAAGTGGAAAAGCTGGAAATAGAACCCAGGTCAACTCCAGAAGCCCCTACTCTTCCTGCTTCAGGGTTTTCAAACTCCAGTGCTTCCAGAGGACCAGGCATAGAACCTCAATCAGAGAAGCAAGCCCGAGAATGCCTGCCTTGCTGCAAGTAGAAGTGGCTGTGCAGGAATGGGGTCTTTGTGATGCTGACCTTCTGATTCTGAAGAAAAGCCAGAAGTCTTGATTTCCATATGAAATCTATCAGATTTTCAAAGCTGGCATAAAGGCATGAATGCTATGAAAAGCATATCAAATATATTTGGGGACCAAATCTGACCTGCTGGCCACCAGTTTACAGCCTCTGCACTACCCCATGCTGTTCCTGACCCATAAAGAATCCAAAAACTCATGGGAAAAACAGATGCATAAGCAAACATCAATTGTTGCTTTTCTACAGAAAGAGTGGAATAACAGATATAAGTATTACATCTAAGATGAACATAAGAGAGGGATTGGTTAAATAAATGCATAAGCAAACATCAATTGTTGCTTTTCTACAGAAAGAGTGGAATAACAGATATAAGTACTACATCGAAGATGAACATAAGAGAGGGATTGGTTAAATATACGTGAGGTAGAAAGAGGTGCAGAGAAAGCTTCATGAACAGAAGCATTTGAGAAGGTGAGTTTGGGGCTGGTAAGCAGCAATCCAGAGAGAGAAGACAACACATAGGAAACCTTGAGGAGTGAGAAAGCATGACATGCTCAGGGAATGACAGTAGCTTGAAGCCCCTAATGCCATCAGAGGGCTGTGGGAGAACACTGAAAGGCCAGGGGGATCTGGTAAGTAGGGGCAAGATCTCAGATGATTCTGTGTGCTATACTGAGATGCTGGATCATGTGTTCAGGGTCATGATTAGTGAAATGGGCACTTTACAAGATTGCTCGGTAAGAAGAGCGTGACCAGAGGCAGGAAGATCAGTCAGAAAGTAACTGCAACCGTCAACAGGAATGTCAGGCCTGAACTGCTTGTAAAGGAGAGGGAGGGAGGGTTACAGAGGTGATGAGAAAACGGAGTCCAGACAATTGAGTGACTAATTGCATATGGCAGGAAGAGGGGAAGAAAAGGATTGGCTCTGAGGTGGCTGCCTAAGAGTCTGGCCTCTGGCTACATGGAAATTTAAATGCAATATGAGGCAGCACATGGCAAGTGAATCCCCAAATGAAATTCAATAGCAGCAATGAAGTTCATTAACTCTAAAGAAAGAGCTGGAAACTGATGGCTTTATCAGTCCTTTACTTATAACCTAAACTCTAGAGACTCAAAAAAAAAAAAAAAGGCAGGGGAATTTGAAGCAGATTGCAATAAAAACTCCAAACACATGTTCAACAAGTGTTACAAAATCAGAAGGATGAAAAACAATCTAGAATAAAAGAAAAGAAGTAATTCAACAAGAAATATAAAGACAGTGACGACTACCCGTGGACATTAAATTAGGCCACAGTTCACTGGCAGTCAAAGCAAGAGAGAGAAACCCAGAGGGTGCATCACAAGAAGCTGGCAACCCTGATGAGGTAAGGAACACCAGATTTTGGAGTCAGAGGGACCAGGGTTTGAATCCCAGGTCTGCCAGGTACTGCATGACCAAAGACTCAGGGTTTAAGTTCTATATGCCTCAGTTTCCTCGTGTGAAAAATGAAGGAAATAATCTCTTTACTGAAAATGTGCAAATCATCTTGCTCATTATAGGCCTTTAGGAGATAATTGTTATTTTTCCCCAGAAGACGA
>NW_007730034.1:174266-200047 GCF_000696425.1 Galeopterus variegatus
TAAAAGAAGAAATAATTTCCATTTTTAAAAAATAAATCAGTTTTTTACAAAAGATAAAAAATGGAATAAAGGCAGATAACTATAAAAAATAATCTAAGAGAATTCTTTATAAATAAAAAAAACTTAGTTATTTATAAAACCAAATGAAAGAAAGAAATGGCATAAGTTCAACTTTAACATACAAAGATTATCAGATAGCAGTTAGATTATAAAAAAAACTTCAAAGGAAGAAAAATATGTTGGAGAAATTTTATACTATATTTCTAAATAACTCATGAGAAATCACAATGAAAATCCTTAGAAATAAGACAAAAAAGGACTATCTAAAAAACAGAACTTGTGGGATATAAATGAAGTCATGTTTACAGGGAAATTTATAGCACAAAATGTATTTATTTAAAATAAAAAAATAAAAATAATGCACTAAGCATCCAACTCATGAAGCTAGTGGGGAGGAAAAGAGAATAAGCACAAAAACAATGAAACTCTGAAATAAAATTTAATGAAGTAAAACAACAATGAAATAACCGAAAAAAGCAGTAGAGCCAAAGCTGACACTCAAAAAGATGAGACATTTTAACAGAACTGATCCAAAACACAGAGAAAAAAAGGACGTACCCACAGATATTGCAGAGGTTTAAAAAACAAGAGAATTTATGAACAGCTTTATGGTAATACATTTTAAAATTTAGATTAAATAAATAATTTCCATATATATGTATATATTATCAAAATTTGCTTTAAAAATAGAAAAACTGAATAAACAAAAAACCCATTAAAGAAACTTAACTGGTAATATACTTTCCTTCCATGGAGACCAGATCCATATAGTTTTTAAAGGATAATGCTACTGGAGCTACAAGTAAAGGAAGGTTTTGTAAAATACACAGAGATACAAATTAATGCCTTCACTTCTGCTGAAGCTGATTGATGGCTTTAATCTGCATTTACAATGGTTTCTTGAAGCTAATGGTCCCACATTGAAACTCACCCACTCAATCATAGGCAGAAACAAACAACTCCTGAGAGTTCCAAATTTATTCAGTAAGCAACAGCAGCTTTTGAGATATTGCAACAGATAAGTGTCATGATTGATAAGAAGATTAATTTGGCAACTATGTATAGGACGAGGAGAAAGTAGTAAATACCGATAGGAGGGAAACTCCCTTAAAAAGAGATAAGGGCATGAGTTAGCTAAGAATAAAACCCAAGGGATGAGTGCAAGTGATGTTGCACAAGTAACAGAATTTAGCAATCAATACAAGTACTGTGTTTAAAAAGAGAACATGGAGAGAAAAAGGAGATGCCAGGATTTCACTATAAGTGGTTCTCAACCTGGGACAATTTTGTCCTCCAGGGAACACTTTGCAATGCCTGGAGATATTTTTGATTGTCATGACTGAGATGACAGAGGTGCCATTTGCATTTAGTGGATTGGTGGTCAGCAATGGTGGCCAGGAATGGTGGTCAGCATCCTACAATGCACAGGAGAAGCCCCCACACACATACAAAACAAAGTATGCAACGCCAAATGTCACTAGTGCAGAGCAAGACATCAGTCTGGAAAGTTAACCTAGACCCAGGTTGTAAGTTTCTTAAATGTCACACCAAATAGATTTTCCTTTACTCCTAAGGTAATGGCGAGTCATCAAATGATTTCTGTCATAAAAGTTAACCTAGACCCAGGTTGTAAGTTTCTTAAATGTCACACCAAATAGATTTTCCTTTATTCCTAAGGTAATGGCGAGTCATCAAATGATTTCTGTCATGGTGGAGTGGAGGATAGGAGAGAGAAAAGGAAATTAGTTCAGAAGACATCGGAATAGCACAAATAAGAAGAGACATGAGGCAATGATAGTGAGGATCAGGTAGGGGAGAGAGATGAAAGGTACATACAGAAAGTAGAACTATTAGGATTTAACAGCCAATAGGGTTGGGGGAGGGGATGCCAGCAAACAGCAGGAGCTGAGGCTGCACCCGAAGTGTCTAACGTGAGCCACTGGGTGCCATTGATCAAACTAGGAAGCCCAAGAGGAGGAGAAGGCCAAGGTGGACAGGGGTGGAGAGGTGGAGAGGTGGAGTCAGAAACAAAATCCCCTCAAATTAAACATTAATAACGAAATTAACCACATGATATTCCCAAAATTCTCTTTTACAGGAACTACAGTTCAGGGCAAACTCAAGAAAAAAAGTAAAAGTTTTGCAAGAGGCACATCATGGGAACCCCATATTCTTTTATTGCTCCACTTCTGTCTCTTTCATTGCTCCTTCTGTCTCTTCCCCAAGTCCAGGGATATTTTCCATGTCCTGGTCTCACCAGAGTGAGCATAGGCGCACTGAACTGTCCCTGACTTCATGCACTATCCCCAGAAATAATGTTTCCCTTAAAAAACGGAGGGGAGGGAAGGTCAGTAAAAAGACAGTGTTTAATCTGAAGTCCCAAGTCACTGGAATAGCAGATGATATTAATGGTGGTCCCCAGTGATACACTGGACAGGGGAGAGAGGGAAGGGAGAGTAGTGAGCTACTCAGTCATTCTTGGATCATCAACGAGAGAGTGTGAGCCGCATTTTGAACCAGGCAATGGCCTGTCTCCATATGTGCTACCCACCTGGTCAGGTGGCCTTAAGTTTCCTAAGATTTGGGAAGTTCCAGTACCTTTCAAACACCAGCCCTAAATCAAGGGCATGACTTAAGAGTTGGGCTTTCATGTCTCACCTCTGTATTAGTTTGGTGCTTTTATTTGCTGTTCCCTTTGCATGTTTCTTCATATGTGTCTACTTAGAAATGCCTTTTGGTGCTTGTTCACAACTCCTAGGTAGGTTAGGAGTAGGTCAGGTCAGTACTTCATGGCTTTGGGTCAAATGACTTGGGGGGAGAAAAGAACAAGGCCTAAGAAGAAGGCAATCTTCAGAGGAGGTCAGAGAGATGAGACAACCACCTCTGTGCATGTATTTCTGAGCCTGGAACAGAGTTCACCTTTATGTGGCTTTAACCTTGGGATTTAAAATGACTTGAACTGAACAATGTAAAAAAGAGAGACCGTAATAGTCACATATCTGTCTCTTGGTCCAGTCTTTTCTGGAATGGTTTCTTCAGTTCGTTCCCAAGAACCTTCTGATGTGTTTCTATAAATGAAGAGTGCATATTTCAGTGAAGAAGAGTCCAATGACATCTACTTCCCACCAATGCAGTGGGAAATGGATGGACAGAGGTTTGTCAGGACAGTGCTGGGCCATATTCAGTCGGGGGTCCAATAAATCTTCCAGATGACGGCAAGAGTCTGACCTGCGATTTCTCCAGCTTCACCCCCCAGCACTTGCCTTTCATTCCCGCCCCACTGCACTGCCCTCAGTTTCATTCACCTGCTGCTCTTTCATATCCCTGGACCTCTGTGTCTGCACTGCGGTCCAGGATGCCTTCCCCAACGTTCCCTTTTCTGCCTGGTTAAGTCCTGCTTGTCTTTCATCCATAATAATGGAGATAATATTAGCACATACTTCAGAGTGTTGTTGTGAGAATTAAAAGAAATCATCCATGTTATGTTCTTGGAACAATATCTGGCCTGTTGCAAATACTCAGTACTTTTCAGGTATTGTCATTACTCTTCTTTACAGACTCAAGTCAGTGTCACCACTTATGGGAAATCTTTTGTGAATGCTTTTTTCCCTATTGGTTGCCCATCCCATGTACACTCATTGTAAATCTGGCCTGTTGCAAATACTCAGTACTTTTCAGGTATTGTCATTACTCTTCTTTACAGACTTAAGTCAGTGTCACCACTTATGGGAAATCTTTTGTGAATGCTTTTTTCCCTATTGGTTGCCCATCCCATGTACACTCATTGTACACTGAACATGTCTCTGTGCTGCAGATTGAATGCCCCCCTCCCCAAATTCATTATAGATTAATCCCCACTGTCACCATTGAGGGTGGGAAATCCTATTACGGTCATTGAAAGGTGGGGCCTTGAAGAGGTGATTAGATTCTGAGCACCATGCCCTAATGAATGGATTAATAATGGTGGTCACGGGCATGGTTCTGAGGGCTTTAAAAAGAGAGCATATGAGAGTCTCTCTCTCTCTGCCCCACTGTTCTGCCATGTGAGACCCCTGTGTCATTGTCACCACTAACAAGGAAGACCCTCACCAGATGTGTTCCCTGGATTTTGGACTTCCCAGCCTCTGAAACCATAAGCAGTAAATATTGTTTCTTTATAAATTATCCAGTTCCAGGTGTTTTGTTACAACCAACAGAAACAGGCTAGTACACTGTGCCACAACAATAAAAACAGAAATAAGGTCTAGCATTTATTGATTGCTGTGTGCAGACTCAGCCATAATAACTTTTTATCTAACAGTATTTAATTCTCACAATAACACTCAGCCCCAGAGTTCTCTAGTTTGAGAGTCGATGTCTTACACTTCGGCACACTGAGTTTTGTCTGCTATTTGTAGTTGTAGTTGTTGCTGCTGCTGCTATTTCTCCCCATTATATTTCAAGTTCCTCAAGGACAGGGATCTGTTTGTTGTTGTTTTTCTCAGGCCCAGGCCCTGTGCCTGGTACAAAGCACTTACTCAATAAATATTTGACAGATTAATATATATCCAAATTCCCACAACACAAAGAGTGAAATGAGGACTCAAGAGTATTATCAAAATAAGTTGATCCAGGAGAGGCAGGCGGTTATAATTCCCATTTCCTGCCTACATTTCATGGTTAACACCAGGCTCTGGCCCCTGAGAGGTTCTGCCTGACCAAAATTCAGCTGCAAACGTGGCCTTATAATCCCATAAACAAAGACACAGTGTGGTCTATGGCTGTATAAATCCAACAGAGGAAAGCAGTTGGACGAGAGATGACTCTTCCCTATGAGAAAGTCTATTTAACAAGGAAACCAACCATAGAATGACTCATGCCTGGATTGCCTTACCTCTCCTTCCCGCCAATCCATGTCCATCACTCCCCTGAACTCCAAACACCTCTCCAAGCTGTCCCCTGACTCACCACACCCACATGAGAACACATGCTGTCCACATGCCTGCAGTTCTCAGGCGGACTATTCACACCCTTCAGCATGCCTTTCTTCCTATGCTAATTCCAATTTGCCCTCTGTGTTTTGTGATTAGAGCTTGTCTTCTGGATTTAAAAAATTGGATTGGAAACGACAAAAGCTCAGTTGCCTGGCCTGACATGTGATAAACCCTCGATAAGTACTGGATGAATGGATGGGTTGAGAAATGGATACTTGAATGAGAACAAAACATGGAACTAATTCAATGAAACCCCCTCTTTCTGTTCCCATCCTATGCAGATGCTGGCCCATCATCAGCATTCTGACAAATCTTGGGACATCCATCCATCAGAGCCATTTATCACTCTCCATTGTAATTGTACAGTATCCTATAAAGTCAATATAATTGTCTTAGTCTTCTTTTTGTCCACAGTAGCTAACATAGAGCCTGGTACAGAACAGATACTGAATGCAGGTGAAGTAAAATCATTCATTTATTCAACAAATATTTACTGTTCCAAGTTTTGAGCTGTATATTGTTAAGACCTAAAATTTCAAGTGCTACCTTGACATCTTTGAGCTTCCCAGGTCCTCAGAGTCCTAGTCATGCATTTTCCTGCTCTTACCATGTATGATCCCCACCCAGCAGGAAAGGGTCCCCACTCCGCTAGCTCCCCATCAGCTGGACAACCTGCACCCACCCTGTGTTCAGCCTAATGGGTTTCACCTTTCTGCTGGCTCATGAAATTATTCTAACAAGCCAATAACATCCTCACACTGGAAACAAGGGTTATCTCACTCCCTTTTCACTACAAAGCCTGCCTCCCACAGCCCCTGCAGGTTCACTTTTTCTTAGTGCAGCCCCATGCAGCCCTGCATGGCATGCAGCATTCTCCACCCCTAGAGTGAATATATGTGACTAATGAACTGCTGTCTTACCTGCCCCATGCCATGTCCATGACTATTTCATGCCATTTATGAAGGAGGATCCCTCCTTTACCACTAGGGTACATAGGATGTGATCACAGCAGTTAAGTGCTAGGGATTCAGCCGTCATCAAGAAAAATGGGCCCCTTCACTGAAATCTGGGGTTCTCATTTCAACCAAATGCCAAATTTTCTGGCTCCTTCTCCTGATATAAACCCTGAGTTACTAAAAGGAAAGCTATCAATATGACAGAGGAAGGTAAATGAGCCTCTAAAGAGAAAGGGCTTTGAGGAGGGGGCAAGGTCTGGTGAAGGGTAGCTCTAGGCTGAGCAGGAGACAGCCAGGCAGTGCTGTACGCACTGAGGATAGAATAGTGAATAAGGCAGACAGAACCCTGCCCATGAAGTAACCGTGTTCTGAGAGGGAAAACAAAGCACAAAAGCACATGAATAAATAAGATCATTCAGCACTGAGAAGACAAAACAGGGTAATTCATTACAGCAGAAGTTAGAAAACTGCAACCTTGGAGCCAAATCCAGCCCATTGACAGCTTTGGTACAGCTGACAAACTAACATTTTTAATGACTGAAAAAAAATCAAAAGATGATTAATACATTGCATTATGTAAAAAGGGTACAAAATTCAAATTTCCATGTCCATACATAAAGTTTTATTGGCACACAGCCATGCTCACTCATTTACGAATTATCTATGGTTGCTTTCACACAACAATGACAAAAAATAAATCAGGAAACAGGCTGGACAGTGAAGAGGAAGGTGTCTATTTCGTATCTGTTTTTCAGCACGGACCTAATGTGAAGAGCAGGGACACAGCGGAAGCCGAAGGGCGAAGCCACACAGAGGTCATCTGAGGAGCGTTACGGAGGCCAAAACGCGTGCAAGGTCCAGAGGCAGGAACAGGTTCAGCTTGTTGGAAGAAGAGCAAGACCTGTGAAAACAGCAGTGGGGAAAGCGTGTGGTAAGAGTCAGAAAGAGGCAAGGCCAGATCTTGGAGGGGTGCTCATCGTAGTGATGCAATCTGATCTACACAAATAGAAGACAACTCTGCGAACTGCTGAAGAGAGAGTGGTAGGAGGGCGAGAGGAGAAGCAGGGACATCAAAGAAGGCTAGCGATGTTGTGAAGAAATGACACATGAGCTGCACTGGGGAGCTGCAGTGTGGTGAGAAGTGGCTGGGTTCTGATATGTTCTGAAGATAGAACCAACAAAACCTGCCAACAGATAATGTGTTAGTTTTCTCTTGCTGTATAGCAAACTCTCACAAACCCAGCAGCTTAAAAACAACATGAGCATTTCTTATCTCATAGTTTCCGTAAGTCAGGAGTTCAAGCATGGCTTAGCAAGGTCGTCCATTCAGGTCTCACAAAACTGCAGTCACAGTGCCAGGCAGGCTGTGTTCCTTTCTGGAGTCCAGAGACTTCTAAGCTTATGCAGTGGTTGGCAGAATTCAGTGCCTTGCTTGCAGTTGTAGGACTGAAGTCCCTGTTTTCTTGCTGGCTGTCAGCCAGGAGCCACTCTCAATTTGTAGAGATCCCTGCCACGTGGCCCTCTCACGAGGCCTCTCACAACCTGGCAGCTGACCCACTGAAGGCCAGCAGGAGAATGTATCACTCCAGTCTGCTGAGTCAGAGACCAGCTCATACAATGCCATGCAATCACAGCAGCGACTGTTGCGTCACTGTTGCTATGTGCTAGTTGGGGCCAGAGGCAAAAGCAAAGGCTTCATCTGCACTGAAGGGAAGAGATTATGCAAGGGCAGGGCATGCTTCACTGGGGGTCACCTTAGAGGTCCTCCTACCACACATGGGTCGTGGGATACAAGAGAAAGAAAAATCTTGAGGAAGACTCCTAGGTCTCTGTGCTGAAGCATTTGGTGGAAAGTGAATTTATTTATCAGTGTGGAACAGGCCTGAGTGCACATGAGAACAGATTGATGCAGGAGAGAAGGGCAAAGCAAACAGTGCTACTGAATGCTCAGTTCAGTTTGGAAATGTTAAGTTCAAGGTGCCTACTAGACATTTGATGAATACGTCAGTGAGGCTGTGGAATACATGAATCTGGAGCCCAGGGAAGAGGTCAGATCTGCGTATTTAAGTCTGAGGAGATAAGCAAATATGAATTGTATTTGTGGCCAGGCACCTAAACTGGGTCACCTCAGGGAAAGGGTAGTGGACAGAGGAGTGAGGGTAGATCCGAGAAAGGCTCTGGTATTTAATGTTGGGAAGTAGAAGAGTGTTTCAAGGATTTGTTTTGATCAGATATGGTAAGACACAGACATGGGAATGACTGTCACAAAGGAAAAAGTTTGTTATACCCACAGATCTTAAAATAGGAGGCACAGAAACACTGGGGCCCGTCAGGAGGCAGAGGGTGCCAGGGAGAGGTGGGCAAGAGCCTGAACTATGGTTTCTGTGGGAAGGACCAGAAAGGCAGGGTGGGCGGGCTTAGTGTGAACAATTTTAGAGGACTCTGGGATGTAGCGGGGGGGCTCTCTCTAGTTGTCTGGTACCTGGCCCGGGGTGATCAAGGCAGGGGGATGGTAGCCTGGAGGGTAAGAGCCTCAGAAAGGAGGTGGTTGGGGCTGTGGGCTCTAAAGTGGATGGTTTGCACTTGATAGACGCACTCAGAAGTGAGTTGTTTATTATCTCTAGGAATTGGCTAATCCTGGGAGGAGCAATCCTTCCTGGCTCAGCATGTCTGGTACCTGGCCCGGGGTGATCAAGGCAGGGGGATGGTAGCCTGGAGGGTAAGAGCCTGAGAAAGGAGGTGGTTGGGGCTGTGGACTCTAAAGTGGATGGTTTGCATTTGATAGACGCACTCAGAAGTGAGTTGTTTATTATCTCTAGGAATTGGCTAATCCTGGGAGGAGCAATCCTTCCTGGCTCAGCAAGACCCCAGATGTCAAAGCAACGAAATACAGAAAATAAAAAGATGTGGTTAATACGAGGAGTCATCCAAAGAGATGGAGAAGACATCATTAGTGATGTGGGGGAAAATGGAAGAGTGTGGTTTCCCAGAAGATGAGAGAAGAAAGCAAAAGAGAAAGTGCACCACACCGTGTGCTAAGTAAGGAGAAAACAGAATCAAGTAGATTTGGCCACCGGGAGTCACTGATGACCTTACCAAGTGTCATGAGTGGTGGGGAACAGAACCTGTTCAGAACAGGCTGAGGATAGAATAGGTCATGAGAAAGTGCAGACAGCAAGTATTGACAATGGTATCAACAGGTGTTCTTCAAAGTAGCAAAGACACGGGGCAGTAATTAGAGGAGGGTGCTGGGAAAGAGAGGGCCTTTAAAAGATGGGTCTCATTAAGACCAGCTTACGAGCTGATTGGGATGACACAGAAGAGGACAACTGGTGGTGGAAACAAGGAAAGAGTAAATAAGAAGCAGTATTGATCGTTATCCCAAAAAGACATAATTCCAAACACCGTAAGCCCAAATGCTGAAATCTCATAAGAGCAAAATCTCTAAAGTCTAAAATCCTGAAAATCACAATCCTGAAAGATCAAAATCTTGAAAAAATTATTCTAGAAAAAATAATTTTAAAAAATCTTTAAAAGACATTTGTTTTCATTTTTAAAGGGGATTTATGTCATAAATATAAAAACACAACAGAATACTTCATAGGCTACTTTACACAATAAAACAGGCAAAAACAACATACATATTTTTGCAAGCACATATACTCAAGTATACTGATGACAGTTGCATGGGTGTACCAGTTGGGAGCAGATGAACTGTATTCATAAAGAAATAGGTCAAAAAGTGAGAGGCGTATCACTGTGGTCAGTTTATAACTACAGTCATCTGAAAACTGTGATCAGCCCGTCTTTTGACGAGATCTATCAAAATCACAGTGGGTCACCACTGCACATGCAGTCACCCGAGGAGGTGAGATCTTGAGACATTTTATTTTCCACAAATGCAGATGTACAAGAAGGAAATCCCTTCCCCAGAATTTGGCTTTCAGTATTTCAACATTTAGGGTTTTAATCTTTTGAGATTGTGCTTTTAAGGATTTTTAGATGTTAGAAATGTTAGACTTTAGGGATTTTGGTCTTTCAGGATTTCAACACTTGGGATGATGGCATTTAGGATTGTGTCTTTTAGGATTACGGTCAAACCTGAAAATAAAAAGGAAGTCTTGGCTTCAAATTTTATAGCAAGTAATATTAAAAATAAACAATGTGTGTTCTATCTCTTAGATTAGGGGTCAGCAAACTCTTTCTGTAAAGGTCCAGATAGTATTTTAGGCTTGGCAGTTCATACAGTCTTCGTCACAACTACTCAACTCTGCCATAGTGTGAAAGCACTTTAGGCCACATAAATGATGGCAATGGCTATGTTCTGATAAAACTTTATTTACAGACACTAAAATTTGAATTTCATACAATTCTCAAATGTCATCAAATGTCAGCCTTTTTATGTTTATTCAACAATTTAAAAATGTAAAATCCATTCTCAGCCTGCAGGCCATAAAAAAATTGGTGGCAGGCTGGATTTGGACCACGGACCATAACTTGCCAACCTCTCTCCAAGACCATAGTTAGCAACTTGGACCTGGAGGGAAAATGTGCAGCCAAATGAGAACAAACATGTTCAATTCACATCAGCTCAACGATTATTGAGCACATGATGTGTACACAGGCACCATGCCCAATGATTCTAAATTATTCAGAGACCATGTGAACGTACTAAGTAAAAATTGAAAAGATGCCTCAACTAGATTCCCATGTGGCTTATAAAATGATCTTACATTTGCATCAGTTAAGTATATGTTATTAAACTCCCCCACCCATGAAAGTTACCAGCTTCACAATATAAAGCATGTTTCGAAGGCAAAGGAAAATAACCCAAAGTGTCTGCTCAGTGCAATATTTTTAAACATCCATAACTTTGTTATTTCTAAACCAAATTTCTTTAAACAAGGCAAAGCACACATTCCTCACTCAGGGTTATGTACCAGGGATGCCAAGTTTGAAATTTCCAAACAAAGCTGCTTTTGAGTAATCCAAAGACAAAAAGGCATTTGAAAAATTTCTGAACTGCTGAAAAAATAGCATTTTTTTCACCTTTAGATAACTCCGAAATGAGTAAATGAACTTACATTTACTTTCCAAAATAAATCCATTTGTGGCTGAAACTGAGAAAGAAATCCTCCATCAGAAATCCTCCATCAATTCCATTAATTGCTATTGATGTTAGGGACTTTAGAGAGAAAAGAACTGGGGATCAGAAAACTTGAACTTGTAACCCTGGGTTGACTGCAACCCATTCTCAGTATCACATATTCCTGATCCACACTAGAGGATAAACTTCATGAAGACAGAGATTTTTGTCTCTTTTGTTGGCTACTGTATCCCTGGCACTAGCAGAAAGCCTGGTCCATCGCAGGCATTCGTAAACTGTTGTTAAGCCAACAGTCCTTGCTGATCTCTAGCCTCACTCATTCTACTCTCCCTCTTCCTCCCACAGACCTCTGCTGCTGTCACACAGACCTCTCCAGGCTGCACTCATGTTTCCCTGGCTGGAGTACACTTCTCTGGCTTTGCACAGGCTGGCTTTACAGAGGTAGGTCTTTCGCATCCGTCCTATCTTAAGTAGACCCGCCCCACCCAGTTGCTTCATTAACATGTTCCCCTTTTATATCCTCCCCAGCACATTCACAATGTATCTGTTTATCTGATTGTTTTTTTTTTTCCTTTTTGTCTTTTTTCGTGTCTGGCAACGGATCGCAACCCTCAGTGTCGCGCCCGTACCGGACTGTGACCAGCAACGGGATCACAACCCTCGGTGTTGCTCCCACACCTCGCTCAGCCAGTGAGCGGGAACCGGTCTGTATGTGGGATCCTAACCCTCAGCGGGAGCGCCACCGCGCTCCCAAGTGGCGCACTGTAGCAGTGTGCCACCGGGCCGGCCCTATCTGATTGTTTTTTTATTGCTTGTTTATCTTCCCCTCTCTGGAGTGTAAGCTCCTCCGGAAGTAGTCACTCAATAGATAAATGAATGAGCCTTATTTGGTTTCAAGGAAATCCCTCTTCCTTCATATCTAGGATGGGCTGCATCTCTAATCTATTAAGTAATCTATGTACGAGTTCAGAATTTAGAGGTAGTTATTGGCTTTTCTCATCTTACTACCAATTACCAAACGATCTAGGCATGAATGAGATTTCATTATGAAATACCACTTTTAGTTACTTTGAATTTTTTACTGATACTGACTTTTCCTTTACCATACCCTTCTCCCAACACACCAAATAAAGCTTTTACTATAAATGTCATATAGTGTAATGAAATTAAAATGTCACCAACATGTAAAAGAGTTAATAGGGTAGCTCTCTCTCACCTACAATTTCACTTTCCATGGTTTCAGTTACCTGTGGTCGACGTGGTCTGAAAATATTTAATGAAAAATCCAGAAATAAACAGTTCATAAGTTATAAATTGTGCACCATTCTGAGGAGCGTGTTGAGGACATGAAGCATTCCTTTGTCCACACTGTACATACTACCTGCCCAGCAGTCATCAACATCGTCTTCTCCTGACATCCAACCATCGACATTATCTTGGCTCCATGTGCCAGGATCACCGAAAGCAAATGATTCCCAGCCTGACATGCAGGCAGAAGGTCACCACTGCTTGAGGCTATGTCACAACACCTGCATCGTTCACCTAACCTCATCTCATCACATAGACGTCTTGTCATCTCACATATTCACAAGAAGAAGGGTGAGTACAGTATAATAAGATATTTTGAGAGAGAGACCACATTTATGTAACTTTTATGACAGCATATTGTTATAATTTTTCTATTTTAGTATTAGTTACTGTTAATCTCTTACTGCACCTAATTTATAAATTAAACTTTAGCAAAGTATATTGCAGAAGCCCCAAATCTGAAAGGGCATTCGCATAGTGTTTGCCTATTCCAAAGAACTCACCCAGTTCAACAGGTAGAGACATTGGTTTATTAGAATTGTTACAGGGAACTCTAAGCATTTTATTCATAAGTTATAAATTGTGCACCATTCTGAGGAGCGTGTTGAGGAAATGAAGCATTCCTTTGTCCACACTGTACATACTACCTGCCCAGCAGTCATCAACATCGTCTTCTCCTGACATCCAACCATCGACATTATCTTGGCTCCATGTGCCAGGATCACCGAAAGCAAATGATTCCCAGCCTGACATGCAGGCAGAAGGTCACCACTGCTTGAGGCTATGTCACAACACCTGCATCGTTCACCTAACCTCATCTCATCACATAGACGTCTTGTCATCTCACATATTCACAAGAAGAAGGGTGAGTACAGTATAATAAGATATTTTGAGAGAGAGACCACATTTATGTAACTTTTATGACAGCATATTGTTATAATTTTTCTATTTTAGTATTAGTTACTGTTAATCTCTTACTGCACCTAATTTATAAATTAAACTTTAGCGAAGTATATCGCAGAAGCCCCAAATCTGAAAGGGCATTCACATAGTGTTTGCCTATTCCAAAGAACTCACCCAGTTCAACAGGTAGAGACATTGGTTTATTAGAATTGTTACAGGGAACTCAAAGCATTTTTAATTGTTGAGCCTTTCCCTTTTCCACTTGAGAAACTGTTTTAGAAACTTTATGCTCCACTGGAAACTCAAGCCCCTATGATTTAGCCTGCTTGCCTCTTGGGCCCGCCTTCTGTGAGATAACAGTAGCCACACACCCCTCCCCCAGTGGCCAAAGGCAAATTAGGCTCCTAAAGTGACCAACAGACTGTGTCCCACAATCAGCCAATCCAAATTAGCTGGACAGCATCCCTCATTTACATAAGAGGACCTGAATGAGAACCTAGGAGGGAGAAAGGCAGGAATTTAGGCTATATAAGGAGATCGCTTCCTTTGTTCTGGGAGACACTGGCTTGGGAGCTTCAGCCCTCCCCCACCCCCCCAGTGTTCTCCTTGCCCGCAAGCAAAAAGGCGCTGTAACACTAAACAAAGAGCTGCAACACTAAATAAAGAGCTAAAAATCTACAACACCAACACAGGTCTTGGATTCCTCTCTGTGTTCGCCATACAACAGAATAACAGGAGTTGCTGACAGCAGCTAGGCGGCTGGATATCCATGCCACCATGGGGTACATACAACAGTTTTATGGTGAACAGATCAAAGTAGAGGTGTAAATCACTCGCATGCTTATGCATAGACCCTCACCAGCTCATATAACTCAAAGAGCATGAGAGATCTGGCTGAGTAGATAAGTTAATCTACTTGCTACTCTCCTGACACCAGAACACTTTAACACCACTATGCTAATTTATTTAGGATCCCTCCTTCCTCCAGTCTTCCGTTTGTCTAGCATAGGATGTGCCTTTCCTTGTGTAACCACCTTGCCCAGGGGTAGTTTCCCAAGGAGAAGGGAGAATAGGTCTATGTCCAGCATTTACCGTACACACAGGTATGCATGTAGAGAAAAAACATGGTATATATAAGGTTTGGTACTCTCTGGGGTTTCAGGCATCCACAGGGGGTCTTGAAACATATCCCCTGCAGACAAGGAATGACTAGTGTATTTTAATGAACCATGAAATTTTCTGCCCAAATTTTGAACTCACTGAGTAATTTCTGACAAATCCAAAATCAACTTAGAAGGAGCTGGGATACCTTCCCTGCCCCCACCCGCTGCTGTTGGTGGAGTCGGATGCCCTCGATGCCCTCTCCAGGCTTATCCTCACCCTGGCATGTTTGGATTTCACTCTTTTGATCACAAGGAACAGAGATCCACTCTAGTTGCCTCAGGAAATGAAAGTTTATTGTAAGAATCTGCATAGTAATAAAGAAAATGGGAAAGTCAGCCAGGAAGTTAGCATTCAGTGCAATTCAGGAAAAGATGAACAATCACGCCCCCATGGGGAAAACTAAAATGGAGACACCACGTAAAGTGTCATTCTGAATCCAAACCAATGCAAGGTATCTCAGGAGAGATTTTCATTCTGAGGCTCTGCTCTTAACCCCACTCAGCTACTCGGCTTTTCTGCTTCTGCCCATCATCAGTCCACCTCTCTCGCTACCATGAGGATCTTATTCACGTTCTCTCTAGTAGCTTCTGCCTGCTCCATGGTTTCACTTCCTCGCAACCTTACTTTGCTTGAGACGCCTCACAATTACAGCTCTACATCAGAGTCCACTCTTTGTATATCTTCATCTTCAGTTTCTTGCCATTGTCAAAATTTGTCCTGCTTCCCAATTCCACATGCCTGAAAGTGGCACTCTGAAGGGGCAGCCCCTTCTGATCGTTCAGAGCATCTCAGCGGCTTGAGGATGGAATGACAACCTTCAGGTCAGTGCTTCCCTATCTTTACTCAGTGGTGCCTGGGAGGATAAAGACACATGGCTAGAACCACCGCACCTGCAGGAGCTGAGATGGGGGCAATTTCCCTGAGAAGGAGCTGTGAGCAGGCATGAACCATGGTTTACATGTTCAATACTTAGCACTTAGCACTGATGTATTGGTTTAATATTTTGACAACCGTATAGTACTATAACTGGCTTCCTTTGTAATCTCATGTGTATGCCTCTAAAATTGTGATTCTGAGAAGGCTTCCACAGACCTGTACAAAGGGTCCATGGTACAGAAAAGGTTAAGACTCCATAACCTTGACCCAGATTTCCTGGAGGGCATGGATGGTGTCTCATTTTCTGCTGAACCTTTAGGGTTTAGCATAGTGCTTAGCAGGGATTACACATGAAGACATCTGTGGAAATAACAAATATTTAAATCCCCAACATCTAAAACTGTTGCCTGGCCCATGGAAGACACTCAATGGAAGTTTTTAAGTGAATACCTCAACTCTGAAGCCCCAAATTGCTGCCTCCCTCCTCATGTCTCATGGAGTTGACACTGCATTCCAACAGATTGAATCAAGGAACCATTTATCAAGTAGGCTGGTACACTATCAACAACCAATTTTTACAACAATGCAAAATCCTCAGTCACTCATAAATTACTTCAAGATAAACACCAGGCCTTGAAGTGAAGTGCTGCCAGATTAATGAACAGTTCCAGAATCTAATGAGTGGTTTCTAATGTCTGGAGGGCCTCCTTTAAGGGGAATTCTCCAGGAGTGAGGATGGGCTGTGTTTTGGCCATCCATGTTCCAGGCTTCACAAAGCACATATTTCCAAGCCAGCTGGTGAGGGTCACTGAGGCGATCTGAGGACTTGGACAGATTGCTTTGGGTGCCAAATTAACTAGCTCATGTGGAAACTGAATCTGCTTGATTTCCTTAGCCCCATAGACTAACCAGCTGAGCTAATCATTTTGACCACCTGAATAGATTCAGAGCCTCCCAGGAAAGGAGTACAGTACAGAAGAGATATGTAGGGAGCCATAGCCATACAGAACTAAGTAGAGAGGGAATACTTGAATAATATACTTGCTACTTCACTTCCTGCTCACAATAATGGCAAAGGACTTCAAAGTTACCATCCTTCCTTCCTTACTCCACCCAAGCCCTGACACTGGAGCAAAGAGCAACACAGGTCATGTCCTCAAGTGTCTTGCAAGATTTCTGGCAGTGATACCAAGAAGAAAAAAAATACAGATTTTTCACTTCGATATATTTTGAGTATTCTTTTGCCAGCTTTATTTGAACTTTGCTTTTGATCCACCCAGAAGAATGGAGAAAGACCAGAGTTCACATCCTTCTCTCCCTCCCCAGGAAAGCCCTTCCTGACTGGCTTCAGGGACTGTCCAGGGCTCTGATATGTTCTGAGGGAAAGGAATTTATGGAGGACTTAGCATGCACCAGAAACAATACTGTACATTTTAAACCTGTTGTTTAATCTAATTTAGAAGGATAGATGTTTAAAAGCAATTTAAAGAAACTTTATCTGCCTTCAGAATTAGCCCTTCAAAGTTAAAGAATACTACCAAGCACCATGCCCAGTACATGAGTACGCCACTTGTATGTGTTGGATGCATTTGTGAGCAAACAGAATGAGTAAATTAGCAGAATAACACATCTGCTACATAAATCTCACTAGGGATTGATTTATCAGACTAAACCATTGTCACTCTTGTCATGCAGGAAAATGGTCAATGGAATACTGTGATTTTAGGGGTTATTTATTGATACATTTGTGCCAGGAATGTACTTAATACCACTGGAAGCATGATAAATTTTGAAGCTGACAGGAACAGATGAGAGTTCTGGGAGCCGTGCCACCAGTGAGATGACATCACATGTGGTGACAAGTGGGCATGAAGCAGGGTGACTGTATTTCCCAGAAGTGCCCTAGTTTGCATGTTCCTGGGTCAGAAGACTCAGTATCGTAATGATGTCAATTCTCCCCAAATTCATCAATAGAATCAACAAAATGTCAATCAAAATCCTAGCAGGATTTTTTGTAGAAACTCTCAAACTGACTCTGAAATTCATATGGCAATATCAACAGCCAAGAAGAGCCAAAACAACTTTAAAAAGAAAGAATGAAATTGGAGGACTGACACTAACTTGATTATTATAAACCTATAGTAGTCAGCACAGTGTGGTATTGATGTAAACAGAGAACAAACAAAGAAAAAATCGGTGGAATAGAATGAAAAGTGCAGAAGCAGACCCATCAGCCTATGGACAACTGATTTTTAACAAAAGTGTAAAAAATTTCTGGCAAGGAAAGAATGGCCTTTTCAACAAATGGTGCTGGAACAGTTACATATTTATATGCACAAAAATTGAACTTTGATCCATCCACACTTCACACCAAACCACATTCAAAAATTTACTCAAGATGGATGGTAGACTTACATGTAAACCTAAAACTATAAAACTTCTAAGAAAAACTGATTTTGGAGTAGGCATAAAAGAACAGATTAATAAATCAAATTTCATCAAAATTTAAAATTTTTGCTCTGTGAAAGACACTGCTAAAGAATGCAAAGATAAGCCACAGACTAGAAGAAAATATTTACAAAATATATATCTGATAAAGGACTTGTTATCTAGGACACACAAAGAACTCACAAAACATAAGAAAACAAATCAATTTTTTTAACAGGCAAAAGATATGAACAGACACTTTCATTTATATAAAACTCTAGAATATGCAAACTAATTTATAGGGGCAGAAAGAAGATCAGTGCTTGCTTGTGGGGCAGAGGTTGGGGGGAGAGATGGGTCAAGGCAGTGATTACAAAGGAACATGCAGAAACTTTTGTGGGTAATGTACGGATACACTATATCAATTGTGGTGTTGGTTTCATGGTTTCAAGGGTATATACACATATCAAAACTCTAAAACTGTACATGTTAAATATGTACAGTTTATTTATAATTAGGCTGTTAAAAAAAAATATTAAGTAAATTGCTCAAGATCTCACACTAGAAAGTGGTGGAAGCTGGGATCTGAACCCAGGCTATCTGGCTCCAGAGTCCACAGTTTTAGCGGTCTAAGTCACTTGTCAGAGTGACTGAATACTTGGGAAAGCATGGCTGCTACTATTATTATTGTTTTTATTATCTAGTCCTAAGCTTCTCCTTCCCAGATTCTGACACTGGACTCAGAGAAGGAAAAGGACTTGCCTGAGGCCATCCCTGCATCTCCTGACTCCCAAGCCTTAGCCCCATTCTCTCTGCCCTGAAACCCCTTGCCAGAGTCAATATGGAACGTGGTGATGCAGTAAGAAAGCACCCAGATCTTACCTGAAATCTTGGCACCACCACTTACTGGCTGTGACTTTGGAGCATGCTGTGGATTGAATGGCCCCCAGAACTCACTGAAGCTTAATCGCCACTGTAACTGTTAAGAGGGCGAGAAATCCTATTATGGTAATTGAAAGGTGGGGCCTTGAAGAGGTGATTGGATTGGGAAGACTGTGTCTTCATGAATGGATTGATGCACGGAGTGATGGTCATTGTTCTGACAGTTTTAAAAGGAGAGCAACTGAGATGCTTAGCTCTCTTGCTCAGCCATCTTGCCATGTGATACCCTGCATTGCTGTGAAGAATTACCACCCACCAACAAGGCACTTACCAGATTGTTCCCTGGACTTTGGACCTCTCGGCCTCTGAAACTGTAAGGAATAAATATTATTTCTTTATAAATTACTCAATTTCAGGTATTCTGTTATAAGCAGCAGAAACTGACTAATACATGGCTTCTTAGTTTTCTCATTGGTATATTGGGGAGGTATTAAAAAAGTGTGCTGGTTTGGATGACAAATTATAAGGTCATTTTACCATTATGTGATCCTGGAGCATAGGAGATAACTGAAAATGAGAAAAGGACACTGCAAGGAGAGGTGAAGAACCACCACCACCAAGCTTTGTCCGCTCAGTACGTCTCCCAGCCTGGACTCTGAGCCCTGCATTGCAGTTATGAGGAGCCAGAGCTGCTTGTCAACTTGTCCAAATGCACTTCTGTGATGCCACCAAGAAGCACTAGGAAACATAATGCCCCACTCACCCAGGTATCATGCCGACAGACCAGGAATTGCCCACCTTAGAAGGCTTTAAGAGTTCCTCTCCCTAGGACTTTGGGTAGTTGGTGTTTTCACAATAGGATCCAGACTTTATGTGTTTAAGGACATGGTATAGAACAAAGTCTTTTTTGGCATCTCAGGTGTTCTGCTTTTCCCTCACCTGTATTCCTTCACTTCCTTCATCTCAGCTACCTGAACAGTTTTACAAATGCAGACGGTGGAAGAGGCCCCCCCCAGCACCCCCTCCCGAATCTGTATGAAGTGCGCTCTCTCTCTCTCTCTCTCTCTCTCTCTACACACACACACACACACACACACACACACACACACACACACAAAATGAGAATGACTTAGGAAATCTTTTCTTTTAGTTTGGGATTCTCCCATATGCAATCCCTAACACATGGATTCAAGAAAATACTTAATTTTAGAGGGAATCCCAAGAATCAGTGTCAGGGGAGTGGGGAAATGAAAGAGGAAAGGGGAGATAGCCAATAATAGGTTTGTTCAAGCAAGTTACCATTGTGGACAATTGGAGTTTAATCCAACTGGTGTCTCTGGGAGCCAGTGTATAAATGCACCTCAGAGTCGTCTCCCCCGAGTAGTGAGGAATCTGAAGTATTTATACACCAACTCGCATCAGTCACTGGTTGAGTCAGTGCTGCCTTTGACAAGCATAGTCTAGTTAGGGAGACAGAAATTTAAACAGTATAAACTCCTTGGTGGCTGCTGTATGTCTTATTAAACTTTGAGTCCCAGCCTGACATAGGGTAGTTCCCTACCACTGAAAGCTTCCTATGCTGGAGTCAAAGTAGTCTCTGGCTTGAATTCCCAAGATAATAATGCAGATGTTGGCATTTGGAAGTTGGCTGGAATGCACCGAAGAGGCAAGAGTGCGGGTGGGACACCAACAGTTACTTTCTCAGGGTATTACAGCGTTATTTAGCAACACTAACATGTTTAGTGCAGCATGTTCACCAGATACCCAGGGGCCCACCCATATTTCCCAGCCTTGTAGCCAAAAGGCTGAACAGAAGTGACATGGATCATTTCCAAGACAAAGCATGCATGAGTCAGTATGCAACCCCTCCACCCTCTCTTCCCATACCACAGCAACTCAAAAGCTACATGTTCCACATTAGATGTCTACAGGATGCAGTCAGACTGGATCTTTAAGTTACCACTGGGAAAAGACTTTGCAAAAGAGAAATAAACCTATACAAGCTCAGACAATGAGATTTCCAGATTTGCTTGTTACCACAGCAAAGTTTAACCTAACCTGACTCACATAGTTTGGACCTTTTGTCCTAACTTCAATTTTATGTATTCATTCGACAAACAAGTATTGAAAGCCTGCCATGACTCGGGCAATATTCTTGACGCTGGGGATAAGGCAGTGAATAAAAGGATAAAAAATGTCTGCCTCCATGGGACATAACATACGGTGGGAAGTCACTTTTATCACAGAGGGAAAGGGATGTTTCTCCTCACAGCAACTGTGAGAAGCACACGGGGAAATAAGCATCCCTGCACATTCTGGCATTTTGATAGAAGGAATTCAGTCTCTTGGCATGTGTGAGGCAAAGTGCTAGAGAAAAGAGAAGGAAACTATCAAGGCAAACTTCTCTTTGTGTGTCATTCCAACATTGGTCGAGAACCCGTTATGGCCAGGGTCTATGCTGGATGCCAGGGATCAGAAGGTAAATAACAGTAATGCTGTGTTTGACAAGCTGAGTCTAGGGAGGGCAGGGAAATATAAACCAGGTGTAAACTCCCTGATGGCTGCTCTGTGAATCTCAGCCTGATACAGGGCAGATGCCCCGTAAGTGTTTATAGAATACACTGATAACTACAGTTGTCATGTCTCTCAATCTGAGAAGAGAGGCTATGCTAAAAAGGATCAGCCACTGCCCCCCACACCCTCTCCTCACCAAGTCAGCGTTTGCATATGGAGCTGAAGGAGGAGACCAGGCCTATGACTTCCCATATGGCTCCCAGAGTGCACGGTCCAGGACTCTGCTCCAAGCAGCCAACTGGAAGATCGAGCTCTAGGGATATGAGCATGAGAGCTTAACTTGAACCTGCGATCTGGATGGAATAATCCATAAAATGGAATGTAAGCCCTAGGAATCAAAATGCAGTCAGCCACCTGCCATTTGAAGTGTATCCAGTCTACACAAGTCATTGTAAGTCCCTGCAGGGGACCTGTGAGCATTTGGAGAACCTTCAACACTTCTAGCACTGTCCCTGGTTTAAAGAGAAGTAAAGGCGCTCTATATGTACATTCAGAAAATAAGTTAAATCGGTGCGTTCGTTAAATCCCAGGGTCTCGTGTCACCATGTTCTTACCTCCAGCGAGGCTCTCAGCCATCCAGATGTTTCTGTCCTGCTGGGACTCTCTTGGTTTCTATAATAAGCAAGCAGATCCTGGGGAAGGTCCTTGGCAGATTCTGCTTTGGGGAAACTAATAAACTACATGAAACTGACAAACCATTTAGCAACACAACTTAAAGCAAGGATGTTCCTTCCCTGAAAACAGGGCACACTTAGCCTCTCCCCTTTTCTAGGTAATTTAGAGGTTCAGGGAATCTCTGGCCTGCGAGTTGCTTATCCTGGGGTCTGTGGGGAGGGCAAAGAAATAATTTTCCCCTTTGGACCCTGCCTCTTCTCTAGTTGGCCTGTAGTGTTCCCCTCTCCCCCGTCCCTGCATTCACTGGCCCCCCAATCCTTGAGGACTAGCCAGTTGCTAACAGATCCATACTACACACAACAGAGAGCATCTGAAAGGACAAGTTACCAGCCCCTTTCACCCTTGGGTGAATTCTTCTTTCTTAGCCAACAGCTTTGTCTGGCCAGCAAATAGCTCTGTGAAATCTAATCCAAGGCACCATGAAGTTTAGCAGTCGCTTTCTGTGAGATATATATATAGCCTATCCCATATCTTACCCCAGCAGATGGAAATGATATTAACTGACCCTCTGATAAGCATCAGAAGCCAGTTGCTTCTCACTACTAATCATCTATTTTTGGAACTCACTGCAAAGGAAACATATGCTCAGCCATGGCTCTGACTCTTTAAAACAACGTCTGCTGATCTTTCATCTCCCCCATTGCTTGACTGTCTTTCTTGATCACACCCCCACCCCCATCACTTTAGCTCTGGGACAAAAAGAAAAACAAAACCTGAATTGTTTTTCTTTTCTTCGTCCCTTGCCCACCCCAAACCTTCAGGCCTGTAGAGCAGCAAACCACATCTTACCTATGTGGAATGCAGAAGAAATGGTTTCCTTTTGATATTAAAAAGTCCTCCATCAATCAGGCAAACTTTGGCTGCACCATAGAGATAGTACATTATTGCAGAGCACAAATTCAGGGTATTTTTTACAGTTGTGTCTGTCAAAAGGAACCTCAGGCTTTGGCCCCGAATCTAGGGAAGAGGTAAAAAGACCATGTACACATGTCACAATGACAAATGCCACCGCACACATGACCACTGTGGCCTCGGAGGGTTCGCCTGAACAGCGGGGTCTTCTTCACAAGTAGCTTGTGGGATTCTCTCTCCTCGTCAAAGACAGAACACAGGCCGAGATCAAACACCGTGTTCCAGCAACAATGGGTTGACTTTTGAACAGTATTGTCAACAGGGCGTCATTGCAGTCCCATGCTTCAGGAATTGCTGCACAAAAGGCAGTGTCAGACTGTGCCACAGACATCAATCAGCCAAGTACTTGTACACGTTTTTCCCGTGTTCTTGGGGCTGTGACATTCTCAACCAGAAATGTGGAACAGGACCAGGGAAAATTTAAATGATCAACAGACATCAATCAGCCAAGTACTTGTACACGTTTTTCCCGTGTTCTTGGGGCTGTGACATTTTCAACCAGAAATGTGGAACAGGACCAGGGAAAATTTAAATGATCGTTTTCAGTGCACCCATGTTTCAATACAGACAATTTGAGGAATCTAAGATGAAGTTGCAACATTCAGAAATGCATTGTTGAGCTAATGCAGTTCATTCTAAGGCTTCACAGGGGACATGTGGCACACTGGTCCCTTCCTGTGTTTGATTTGCTTAATGGTTATAGGACAGTCATTTCAACTCTTTCTCCATTTTCCCATGTCTTAAATAAGAGACTATCTTAATTCTTCAAAAGAGCTCCCAAGAGGACTAAGAAATAACAAGGTCCCCCTGTGAAAAGTCCCCCATTGTACTCATAAGGATTTAGTCGGTAAGTAAGAAAAACACCCCAAGGCTTTTATTTTTCCCCAGGTTCTAAGTATGTGGTTACTTTTGTTCATGGCATCCAAGGGCAAGTTAATTTTATTAAGAACATTTTTAGAAAGCTAGAATGTCAGAAGTTGACACTACTCTCTTTCCAGTCCTCTATTCTTGGTAACATCATTAAATACCGGCTGGCCCCAAAGGCAAGTTGCACCTTTTTTTAATCTAACAGCCATTCTGTGGATAGCATTTGTTTTCCACTGCTGCCAAGGAGACAATCTGGCTCTCATTTCCTTTGAAGAAGAGCCCGTTATGATGAGTCAGGTCTACATTGGGAATAATTAGGTCAAATAAATGAGCCCTTCCAGCTGCCTGTGGCATCACTCAGCACCCCCCTGCTGCAGATGGAGGAGACAGTGCTGGAGAAGAGCAGAGCTTATCTGTTGTGAGTTATTCCTTCCTCTTGCCCAAGAGATGTAATCGAAACGTATGCAAGGTAATTATGGCTCCTCTGCTTGCATCTGGAAAAGTGAAAACTGATCCATAAAATTGTATGGACATCTCATTGCCTTTCCACCCTACAAGAGAAAGCTCCTGTCCCCTGACGAAATCCAAACCAGCTGGCAGGCTTGAGACAGACTTCTGCCTTGTGTCACATTGGCCCTCTTGGCCTCCCAGCCACCTTATCCTGAGCTATCGTGTACATCAGCAAGAGAAAAGGAAATTCAATGACACTGGAATCATGCACCAGCTCCTGTTAGTATTGCACTCAAGCTGATATCTACAGCACATCATTCGGGAAAGCATCTGCCCTGGCCGCCTCCATGACTCAGAGATTCTCAGGTAGTTTACCTGTGTGTTCAACATCTCATACACACAGCAGGAGACTAATCTGGGGCCAAGTTGGAAATGCCAAATTGCTACTGAGGGTAAAGAGCTTTCCTGTGCAGGTCAGGTGACAGGAAGTGGGAGATGAAGAGACAAATCACATATATGAGGGGTCTTGGAAAAGTTCAATGAATGACGCATAGTATCTTTCAATTCTGTTTTTCGATGAACTTTATGAAGTACCCTTAGAATAAGTTAGCCTTTTATCCAAGAGTCTCATTACTCAGAGAAAAAAATAAGAATCTTCAGTTCTCTAGCTCACTCACTCTCTCTCTATTTTATTAAACCATTTGAAGATTGCTATAATATAGGCGCTATCAAAAGTTGCACCACCAAATTCCACCAACCTGGAATTTCATACCTAATATTGACATGGGTCACTGACCTCCTCCAAGAGCTGATGACGTGTCTCACCCTACAACTGGCTGACCAGATTATATGTGCCCTTTCCAAGCAATACATTGTCTTAAACATCCCATCACCTATCTTTTTAAATCTGAATCACCATTTGAAGCTTCTTGTGCAAGTGGATTGTTTCAAGTTGTGATTGCTTTGCTACCCCAAGAGGTTCCATTGTTTTGAGCTACTCCAGCTCTACAGGAAATGAGAAAATCAATATCTACACTCTGTCTTTAAAAAAAATAGAGAAATTTGGCTTACATTGAAGTAATAAGTAGGAACAAAAATGCTGCTCACCAATCCTGCCTTCCAAGCTGCATGTAGTGATCACCACATCTTATACCTGCCTGGAGGTGATGAGCACAATCCTGGGAAGGAGAAAACACCCACGAACTTCAACTGCTCTGGGGGAAACAGCCTCTCAAACAAAGTTAATCATATCACAAAACAGCTTTCATTGCATTATAGGCAATTAATCATGGAGTGACCACTAGGCGCAAAGCACTCTTCTGTCCCAGCTCACACAACCTGTGAACATCAGCCCTGCTGTCCCTCCCTGTACCGCAAACCCCCAGTCAAGGAGGCCTCCCCTTCTCACACATCAGGATAATTCACAATTATGGGAGGTAAGAAAGGCTTTTCAATTAAACTAGAAATGCTGGCTCACAGTGCAGCTCCTACACAGATTCTCCCATCCTCACTTCCTCTAACATGAAATCTTCCAGATATAGGTTAGGGAGCCCTAACCCCATATCGCCTCCTGAGTATCCCAAGAAAGAGGACATCATAATCTTAAATGAAGAGCAATTAAATTTAAATATATGTGTGTGTGTGTGT